>NW_015386563.1:139901-154141 GCF_001527695.2 Protobothrops mucrosquamatus | reverse complement strand
TGGAAGGGACCTTGGAGGTCATCTAGTCCAACCCCCTGCTCAGGCAGGAAACCCTATACCATTTCGGACAAATGGCTGTCCAGTTTCTTCTTAAAAACTTCCAGTGTTGGAGCATTCACCGCTTCTGGAGGCAGGTTGTTCCACTGGTTAATTGTTCTAACTGTCAGGAAGTTTCTCCTTAGTTCTAGGTTGCTTCTCTTTTTGGTTAGTTTTCACCCATTGCTTCTTGTCCTGCCTTCAGGCGCTTTGGAAAATAGCTTGACTCCCTCTTCTTTGTGGCAGCCCCTGAGATATTGGAACACTGCTATCATGTCCCCCTTCGTCCTTCTCTTCGTTAAACTAGACATACCCAATTCCAGCAACCGTTCCTTATATATTTTAGCCTCCAGTCCCCTAATCATCTTTGTTGCTCTTCTCTGTACTCTTTCTAGAGTCTCAACATCTTTTTTACATCGTGGTGACCAAAACTGGATGCAGTATTCCAAGTGTGGCCTTACCAAGGCATTGCAAAGTGGTATTAATACTTCACGTGATCTTGATTCTATCCCTCTGTCACCATTGAATTTCATTTTGTTAGATAGCGCCCAGTGTTCAAGTCTGTCCAGATCCTTCTGTATCCTAAGCCTGTCTTCTGGAGTGTTGGCTATTCCTGCCAGCTTGGTGTCATCTGCAAATTTGATGAGTTCCCCATCTATCCCCTCGTCCAGATCGTTGATGAAGATGTTGAAGAGCACCGGGCCCAGAACTGAGCCCTGGGGCACCCCACTACACACTTCCCTCCATGTAGATGCGGTTCCATTGAGGACCACATGCTGAGTACGGCCGGTCGGCCAGCTACGGATCCATCTGGTGGTGATGCTGTCTAACCCGCATTTTTCTATCTTATCAAGTAGTAGGTTGTGGTCTACTTTGTCAAATGCCTTACTGAAGTCCAAGTAAATTATATCCACAGCATTCCTCTGGTCCACTAATTTTGACACTTGGTCAAAGAATGCAATAAGATTTGTCTGGCATGTGTAGTGTCCCAGATAATCTTATGGACCCTCCTCAAGCAGCGCTTCTGTGCTATGTCCTGGATGGGAGGGAGGGAACTGCCAATGATCTTTTCGGCCATTCTCACCACTCTCTGCATCGCCTTTCTGTCTGAAGCAGTGATGCCTCCAAACCAGACTGTGATGCTGTATGACAGGATGCTCTCCATTGTCCCCCTGTAGAAAGTGGTCAGGACAGGGGAAGGAAGATGTGCTTTTCTCATGCGGCACAGAAAATGCAGGAGCTGCATCATCATCATCATCATCATCATCATCATCATCATCATCATCATCATCATCATTACTATTACTATTACTATTACTATTATTACTATTAAGCTGCTCTGCCATAAGCTAAGCCAATTATCTGACAGAAGACTTTTTGTACTAAGCTACAACTGTAGCTTATCAGGCAATTGTGAGTGAATGACAAAAGATTGTCCTCGCTGAGTTTAGCATGGCATCCATGTAATGAACAAACTCCAAAGAACAACCTTGTACCCATTTTTTTTCTTTACAAGGAAGATGCCTGAGTCAGAAGTAATATTTACAGATCTTCTAAACTACAGTACAGAGCCAGTTTAATGTAGTGCACATAGCACCAGGCTAAAAACTGAGAGACCTTGAGTTCTAGTCCTGCTTTAGGCACAAAGCCAGTTGGTGACCTTGGGCCCATCATTCTCTCTTAGCCCTAGGAAGCAGGCAATGGCAAACCACATCTGAAAACCATGTCAAGAAAACTGCAAGGACAACTCCAGGCAATTGTCAGAAGTCAACACTGACGCAAAGACACGCACACACCAACTGCAAATGGCATCTTTTCTGATGTTGCTCACTGTTTAACTGAAAAGAAAAAACTAGATAAATGACTCCATATGATCAGTGTGGGAGATATTAGTTTGCAACTTCCCAGTTTATTAAGATAAAGTATGAATGATTGAGTTTGACATAGGCATGGGTGGAAAATATTCTACCTATCATTAGACAGGATGCAGGCAGTGACCAAAAGTTGCCCACTACATACAACACCTGTAACTGAACTTGAAGAACTTGCTCAAGATAAAATCCCATTTATCCAGCAGTGACAATTTACCGTTTTCAAACTGGAGAAAATAAAACTCCCCAGAAGTAAAGAGATAGACAAGTGAAGTATGCTTAATGCTCTTGCAAATGCTGATTTGCAGAACGTAATACAGCTCTTGCACAGCAATTGTGCTACTTCATTTTTTTTCATGGTAGAAAAGCCCATAGAACGAGAGAGAAACATTGACTAAAGGAAAGAAGTGCAACTTAAGATTCCTCAAGGGAGCATTACATGCCAACGTGTTATATAGGTTTCTATGAGTTTTTATTTGGGTAATCAATAACAAACCTAGTCATTACCATGGCAACTACCACATCACATAGTCCTTAAACTCTCTCTGAATGTAGTGAACAGATTTTACCCAGGACATTCATGCACATGGAACAGTCTCCACCCATTAAAATCAATGGGAATGTGAATTGTGCTCACTTAATCACATTTTCAGTTAGAAGTGTGATGGGTTCAGAGACTTTATTCATCTAAATACCCCAGTCGTGGCCATACAAATCCATCTGCCATAATACATTAAAAGGAAATGACATTTTTGACTAATATGTGGTATTTGTACAAAAGCACAGCTCGCGGAGTTTTCCTCCCAAACTCATCCATCATTCATATTGTAAAAGGAGCCATGCATTTTTCACTCACCATACAAATCTTTCTTTACTGGAGTCTCCTTCAGTTATAGTGCCACAATCTTTATGATGTTTAATTTATGCATAAGAGGCATGTTCCTCAGCATGACAAGGAGGACAAGAGTGCAGGAGCCTTTTCCCAGTTGTGTTCTACTATGTCAGGGTTCTCTAGAGTGGTTAACATTGACCCCCATGGATAAAATCAATTACTGTTGTTGTTATTTGTAGTACTATTTCTTAAAGTAGTACTTATTAAATTATTTTAGGTGAAATATGAGTGAAAACATGGACCAGCTGTAGAGGCACTGATTTCAAGATAAAAGCACTTGTGTGCTATTAAAAGACCTAAATGAAAAAGAGTGAAGTTCTCTTTGCATAGAGGGGATGTTTTTGAGTAGCATGTAAAGATCCAAACTCCAGAAAAAAATAGAATTGATTTTTAAAACATTTAAATGAAATTTTAAAATAATTTAGCATTGCTGGTCCTTAATTTCAATATTCATTTTTATGTTCTGTTGTATTGAACACTACTATCAGTGGCCACTTTTAAGAGATTCCTGGGACGACATCTACATTTTGTGGAACCACATATGGTTGAGGAACTGTACCTTATCCATTCTCACAAAGTTGTATGGAACTGCAAAATGATGCCACTAAGAAGGCCCTTTCTCAAATTCCTCGCCAGGCACAAGTCAAATAGTGGAGAGATAAAGTGTCATGAGACTGAGCCATCTTCACTCTCTTTTCAGCAAGGTCCCTAGGTTTATAAACTTAACTTTCCATGTACATAAACACAATTTATCATATTACTATGCCTATCATGCAAGGATCCTCCACATAGAACAGCGCTGATGACTGGCAACAGTGCACATGGAAATGATGGGACACAGTGACAGCTTTGGACTTCTCTTTTGTGATTTTTCATACTTTGGGGGGGGGGGGGACAAAGGACCTGAATAGGAATGGGTAGCTTCCTGTTAAGAAGATCTCCAGTTCAGGACATATGTGGAAGGTAGCTGTTCAGGTCAACTGGTTTTAAGATATGACAGCTCACAATTAATATTGTGAATTGTGCCCAGAAAAGAACTGTCAGCCAACATTACTTGTAATCTAAGAATCACAGGCTATTGAAATTGGCTGCTTACAAAAATCTGAATGCAGCATTCTGAGCCAGCTAAAGCAATTTTCAAAGGCAGGTCACATTAGTGAAAGAAGTATTATTTTTTAACAATTCGCCATACTTCTGCAGTCTTGTACCCTGTTCCAAAAGTCCCACAAACCCTCTAGGCAGATTTTAAGAGAGAATAAAAAACTACAAAAGAATGGAAATCATCCCATTGTTGCAGCAAGTCCTTTACTGCAGCAATTTCTTAAAAGTAAAAGCAAGCAGAGTTAAACGATTTATATATTTCTAAGCTGGGAATGAATGAAACAGCTCTTCTACATCAGACATTCTGTTTGATAGTCTCCTGCTCTGCTGAATCATTAGCTTCAGGGTAGTTAGAATATAAAATCATCACCTTTTTCCAATTGTTTGCAGATAGAGATTATTATCCAGGCTGTTTTTAAAGTCATATAAGCTTAGTTTTCATAATTAGAACTTGAGGCATGCTGCTATTTATTTTATTATTTTTTAGGTTGCACAGACTACCACAGTCTTACAACTCTTGGTGATTTATCAAAATAAAATGCCCATACTATAATAATATGTTAAAAGTGTAATGATCATAAAATAGCATAGTGACAATTTAGAATTGAAACATTACAATAGGGACAATTAACAGTTCATAAGTGCTATACTAACTAATTAAAGAAGCCCTCAGAAGAGTTCCATTTTAACTAACTGGAAAGTTGGTTCAATTAGAGCAAGCTGAATTTCCCATGGAAGCCTGTTCCAAAACAGAAATATTTGTCCTAACCAAAACCAGCTTCCTCATTAATATTAATACGGTGTATTCACAATTGCTTCTCTTTCTCACATTAGCAACCTCAGTAAAAACTGTGCCTTCCCTTTGCTTAAGTTATTGAAATTTTGATCAAACCATTTGATCAAGGAATGGATTAGGAAAACAAATACCATTAAATATTCTGAACCCGGGTTAAACCTGAGGTTAGTAATCAATGGAACAACTACAGGATGTAGCAATTCCTTTGCCCCTCTAGCAACTCAAAATCTCCTCTGAATGATCATCCTGGCTTGGATGTCATATAGCCTTCACATTTGTTCACTGAACCACAGGATTTAGCACTCCTTGTGTTGATCTCTCTGAACCTCATGATTGTGTTTGAAGCATTCTTGGTCTATTCGGCATCTCCTTCAACATTATCATTTAGTATTCAGAATGGGGATCAAGTACCCAGCTCTCTTTTAGAAGGCCTCCATTCCTACAGCAAAAAAATAGTATGGCAGCTTGCTCTCTTGGCTTTTATGTTCCACAGTCTTGCCTTAATAGCAGAGGACTAAGAATACCAGTTAGGTTATGATATTACCATTTCACTAGTTATAATTGTAATGTTTTCTGTCTTGTTGAACCCAGTAAGAGACCTCTAGGCCGTGCCATTGACTTCTCTCTTGTTGAAAATCTTTGTAGAATAAAAGAGAAGGGATGTCATTAATCCATTATTCACCAGCCAATTCTCTTAGAGTGGAGCATCTTAGTCGAGCTTCTACCATCAGTAACATTCTGAAATAGACAAGGAGGGAGAAAAAGAGTCTAGGACACGTTGTATTATTCAGAGGCTTTCTTTCTCCATATCATCCATTACTAAGCATGTTTGGAATACCATTATTTTCTGTGGGAGAGGATATATTCATTCCTATCTTATTTGCCAAAGGACAAGAAAGAATCTAGATTTTTTTCAAACAGAATAATTTCAATTGTTTTGTTCCTCTTTATGGTTTTACCAAGCAAAAAATAAGTATGGTTTATTATATAGCTGAGTCAGCAGCCAAAGTTATATTTCATTGCTCTGTATTGCCATATCTGGCTCTTCTTGACTGGACTGATACTGAAGGTTAAGGCTTACAAGTGATAAGCTTCCCTTCAATGAAGGCAGATTGCTGATAAGACTTTCAATACATATAACAATGCTTGAGCACCATATTTTTTGACAATACCCTCTTGCTGCATTTTATGGTCCTATTTATATCTGGACAAAAGACTTCCAGTCTTTCAAAATGATAAAAGCATACCATTCCATGACTAGAAGTTCTCACCAGATGTTAGTATTGCTGTCACACTCAACGCAACCAAAGGTTCAAAGCCTTAAATCAGGGTTGCTTGGAACAACCTGTAAACCCAATATATAAATGTTCTCAGTGTCAAGTTCCGGCTGAGAAACCCAACGAAGCAAAACACCAGAGACATTGTGATCTCTAATGTAAACTTTATTAGGCATTAGCAAACCGGTACGATAGAAGGAAAGCTAACTCTGAGAATATGGCAGGAAGCAGATAATTAAAAGAATAAAACTTTCCCTCCCTTCCCTGACAGTTCAGGTCACATTGTCCAATTAATTTTCCAGCAATTGTTATGAGAAGAAACTTTGGTTCTCCAAAACATCTCTTCAGCTCTCACGCTGATAGGGAGCACCTGTGGATCCCAACTCTCCCAACCGCCCCGCCCCCCCCGGTAACTGTAGACAAGCTAGAAGCATTATGGCGGTCCTGAAGACAGTATATTTTGTAGCTTGAAACTCAGCTTATCACTCACAGGTGACTTCACTGATTTTTTTTTTATCTACTGTGGTGGTCTTAGGGATGGAAGGAATTTGGCAAGAACCAGGACATGTGAGGGTGATAACTATGAAACAATTCTGCAAGCTTAGAAGATTCAAAAAAGGCACTGATAGAACTGATAGAGATGAATCCACAGATGGCCACGCAAAGAACTACAATTCATGATAAATAAGAATTTCTTTCTAAAACACATGAATTAATAGTTGCATTTTATTCTGTATTAATCAAAGCATTCTGATCCATTGTGGGTACCTTAAGAACAACTCATATAAAATAGAAACGTTTCAGACAATGGGCAATAAGGGTGATCCAAAGGCTAGAAACTGTCTTCAGTCCTTAGAAAATGAAGGAATTGAAAATGTTTAGGTTAAGAAAGAATTCTCAAGGCGTATATGACAGCAGCCTTCAAACACTTTAAAGTTTGCCCTTCAGAGGAAGGTCAGAACCCTTGGCATGTCACTTCACAGCATGAGGAGCAAGATAATCAGAATAATATGGTATAATAGTTAAAATATTCAACTGGCTTCAGGGTGACCCATGTTTTAGTCCACTGTCAGCTAGGGACGTTCACTGGGTGACTTGGAGATATAAATCAAATAACACACAAGTGGAGACTGAAGGGAGTCAAATACGTTAGAAGATATTTCTAAATAGTAAGAATAGTTGGATGGCAAAATTAGTTACAAGAGAGGCTCTTCCTCTTTAGATGAAACATCCAGGTAGTCATTTGTCAGGGATTTGATTTAGATTTCTGCACTGAGAGGGGATTCAGTTTGATATTGTCTGAAGTGCTTCCTCCAACTCTGGGATTCTCTTCTATTATGATGGGATTCTCTTCTATTATTCTTGTATGTCTCCTAGTTTTCTCAGGAAGGGAGAGTTGTATAAAAAGAACAATAACTACTGTTATTCCGTGAAGCATGTGCTGGAGTTTTATATTTTCAATCATAATAGTCATTTCTTTATACATCATATTTTTCATAAATAGATTATGCTCAAGCAGTTTACCCAGTAGACAGTTTAAATATAATAAATGAGCATATGACATGTCAGCAATATAGAGTTCAAGTAACAATACCAACAGCAGGATTATAATCAGAAAGTGGGTTCTTTAATTGTTAGAGATTAATAAGGCAGGTTTCCAACATGGCAGTAAGACATAATATGGTTAGTTGGTTAGTTCTCTATTAACGCGATGTATAAACCCAACTTTTGGGTTAATGACACTGTATTATATGAAAATGGATCATTGTGACTTGTTCAGACATGAACTCAGCCTATGATTTCTTGCCTCATCAAAACAGTAAGAGGCAGAAAGATAATAAACACAAGACACTTCATGTAATAGAAGGCAACTGGCTCCTTTACCAGCATCCTAAGTTTTTGTGATGGTAACTTTTGTCCTTTAGATATCGGAACCAGGAAAGATGCAATAGGAAAGTCTTTTTGTAGTCCCAAAGATGAGGAAAGAAAGGAAGAAATAGTGAAGTCCTGTGGCAACTATTGATGTGTTTATACCATACTTAACTGGGTATGGATACGGTTAGTACCGGTATGTCATGAAACAGTGAAACCCAATCAACTGGCCAGATGGCCATACCATCCAAGCACACAAAAATAAGTGATTTGCCTGCCTTATTCAAACATCCAAGAAAAGGGTTGGGGCATAGAATGGCTGAAAATGCAAGGCTCAGTATTATAAAATGAACTATTAAAGGCCTTTTGCCCCTAAATATCTGACAACTTTTTTTAAAAAAATGCCCCCATATACTTCATTTAACAGTAGTGCATTCAGTGGCAACTTCCAGGCTTAACTTGTGCAATGGACTCTGCATAGGCTTTCTTAATGGTGTCTAGGCTGGAATCCAGAATATCTAATATCTAATTTCCTAATAGTGAGAGTAATCAACCAATGGAACAGCTTCTTTCAGAAGTTGTGGGTGCTCCATCCCTGGAGGCTTTCAAAAAGAGACTGGACAATCATTTATCTGAAATGGTATAGGGTCTCCTGCTCAAGCAGGGAGTTGGACTAGAAGACCTCCAAGATTCCTTCCAACTCTATTATTCTATGGTCCATAGGATATCAATTTTAAAATCTCTATATTTGTTTGTGGGTATAACACCCAAAATGGTGTGTGCCTGCGATACCTGATAGATCTTCTCCAACAAACTTCCCACCAATCACAAAGATAATTTTTGCTGAAAGAATAATTTAATCTATTTAAGTGTAATGTATGGTCATTTTATATAAACAAATAATATCTGCCAAAAAGCTGCTTAAGAATCTGAATTCTGCCCTGGGGAATGCAGAGAGAGCAATGGTTACTTTTCCTGAGACCTGCAAATAATAGTTGGTTAATGCCTTTCCAAGGTCATCCTCTACATGTGGAGTTTGATCAGCTCTGTCTCTGCATGAATCTACAATGTTGTTTCAATTCAGAAAATAATATTATTTATTTCCATTTTAGCTGTGGATTAAAAGGAAAGACAGGAAATCTATGTTTCGATTCGAATTACTGGAGCTTTATGGAGCTCAAGGAATGTCATTTTTCTACTATTCGGAACTGCTGGCTCATTCTTTCTAGCCCTAAGATGCTAAGCAATTTCAGCTTCAAACTGTAATGTCGCTACTATTTGATTATATCAAATCGAGGAATGGCACCTTGCTGATATAATACTTTGGTAGCTTTACACTAACGCTGATTGTCAATGTTCATGCAAAACGACATGGACTGTTGGTAGAAACTGACTGATTTCTTGAGGGTGGAGTGATGTGGATAATGGTGGATTAGTTTGAAAAAGTTTCTGAGGATGAAAATTAAAATAGTGACAATGTGGGAGGAACTTCAGGGCATATATTTTTTCAAGGCATTTTTCTATAAGCCTTTTCTTTTCACTGGAGGCAAAGTGGAGATATGATTTATCTGAACACAGATATGTAGACTAAAAGACACAGAGAAATTGCTTGCTGAAGTTTTATGGCAGTTGAGGTGATAGGAGGAATATATTTCTAGAGTTTCTTAAACTATATAAGATGATTGGACATTTACCAAATTTTATTCTGTATATAGTATAGAATTCTTCCTCTTCCAGATTCATACACTATTCAGTTTAAACTGGGCCTTTACATTACAGATTTTTGAGTTTATTTTCAATGAAATGTTTGTTCCAGTGACAGGTTAAATTATAATGTGGCATTGGATTTGTATTGGATTTATTTTTTCAATGGCACTTTATTGCAGAGGTAATAGGAAAACCAGCTTGAGATATCTCCTTTAATATTTGCAAATTTGTAATATTTGGGAGAATAGTTGATTTTGAGCCAATATGCCTATAGTAACATATTTATAATTGTAGACTTCCAAACCTGATTCTTTTACAAAGTAAGCTGCATCTTCATGTATTTTATAGTAAATAATGAAAACTGTTTCAAGAATCTTTGACTATATTTTTGATGTGCTTTTATTTATATCAGAGTTAGAAGAAAGGGTCAGTAAGATGAGAGACTCAGTCCATATTACCAAGTTGGGTCCTATGATCAGTAATTTGTTGCTGTGTGAAACTAATAAAGATTTAAGCAATATCATTTCAGTCTTTCAATTACACTGAACTGAATGTTAATAATAGTACAAAAAAGATTGCTTTCTTGTTGACCCAAAACATTTAATTTTGCATTACATGTTCCATAATTACGGTAGTAAAAGAGTAGCAAGCCTATTATCCAATCAGATTTTGAGGGGCCTTCAAAAACTCAGAAGTGATGAAGCCAGCTTCACTTCAGAAGGGAGGATACCCCATAATGTGGGTGCCAATATACTTGCTAAACTGCAAATTTCCATTAAATAAGAACAGTAACAAAAATATTTAATCAATGTAATTCACATAAAGTAATAACATGGTAACCCTTCTCCAGATAGGACAGTAAGTGATAAACAGAGCTTATTACATACACTTCAAGATATAAACTTAATACCTCTCATATATAAAAAACATAATTATGTTGCCTAATTCCTTTCCAATGAAGTGCAAAGCACCTAAGATGGCAGGGCACCACTGTATCTTTCTACAGCAGGAGGACAAGGAACAAATGGAATGTTTATATGGAATAAAATGTGTGCATAGTTTTGGAGTTAAACTGAGAGCAATAGATTCTCAGGATAGAGTTATCAATTATGTCAACTACTAACAGTAATCCAACTTAAGGTCCAAGATACATAGGGCAAAAGGCCTCCCCAAAACATGAGAAATATGGGGAAAAGAAATACCAAGATTAACCCTCATGTCTTTGTGTCTAAATAGCAGCTCCCTAATATGAATTAAAGCTATAATGTTTTGTACATCAAAAAAGTCTCAACTGAGCTTGAGCCTAAAAAAGTGAAGTGTGGAAAGAAAAGTCTTACTAGGGAATTTTGACCTGTTCACAGCAAGGTAAACTTTTGGTACGTTCATGGTTCAATTGTGCAATGAATGAGGAAGTGTGTTTTAGGGGTGCTGATGATTGTTACTTCAGTGTTTTCTCCATTGTTTTTGAAACTTACCCATTGTTGAAGCATGGTTATTTTTCTGTACAAGACATCTGTGCACACCGGGAGTAGAGATGATCTAACAAAGGAACTAAAAGCACTGTCCATTATGCATTTTAAATATAAGCAACCCATTTTTCAACAAAGGGGGAGGACACTTTTCTATATTGTCTTTTTATAAAAACCCTATTTCGCAATGTATCAACAATAATAAACACCAGCCTATATTGAGAAATAAACCTTATTTTATCTTCTTTTTCATTTCCTTACACTGATTAAAGGCAGCAGAATATTTAAAACATCTCCAAATTCATTTCATTTAGCAAACTATTTGACAATATAAACAAAAACAGTAATGACAACATGCTTTATTTTTGTGTCCTTGTGCTGAGCCTTTCTATTTTTCACCATTTTATTTTAGGTTGGTATTGTACTGCATTATTCTACGCTATCTACAATGCTCTGGATTGGAGTGACAGCAAGAAATATTTATAAACAAGTTACAAAAAAGCCTGAAACATCCCAAAACAGTGATCAGCCTTCTTATCCCAAGCAGCCATTGCTCAGGTATGGATGATTATGGACATGTTTTCTTTCAAATTTGCTTTACATATGTATGGCCATTGCTACCTCTATTAGTTGGTTTTAACAGTTGGCAAACTAAGAATGTCTTTAATTAACTTTAGAGCCATATTGCAGCCAAAGTGAGAAATGAAATTATAGTTTGAAATTGGCTTAAGGTTGACTGTTTTGACAATGGTAATCATAATTAACTATGAGAAATTTGAAGATTTTCATGATTATTTGCATCTCATTGAGAAACACAGGTTATATAAATCTTAGCTTAAAGACATTTCTCTGGAACAGGTCCAACTATATAATTATTTGACTATCCTTATTTCTAGTGTTTTTACACCAACATGAAGAATAAGCAGTGTTCAGGAATCCAAACAGAGAATAAGGAGCATAGCCATTAATTAATCTTAAACATCCCAGTATGATTACAAGCTAGTATGCCCACTTATGTGAAAGAATTTTATTGTTTTAATTCTATTGTTTACATTGTCTGTACTGGCATTGTTCTTTGTACATCCTTAGCATCCTTGGAGACTAAAGTGAGCTTCAAAATTTCCTAGGAATAATATTTGCTCCCAAATAATTTGAGGAAGTAAAATCTGTTTTGTAGTCATTTGTACAAACTATGAAGAAAAAGTTCTATATATAGATTGTGACACAATAATTTATAATCATTAATTTCTGTTCTTTAAAATATTTAGTGGATGTTTACTTTAAGCCCTTTAAGTCCAATGGTTCATTTAATAGAGAATTTTTGAATTTTGTATATTATGATAGTGTTTTTCTGTAAATCAGTGTACTTCATTTAAAAATCATTGTAATGGTTCCTTCTTAGGAATGTGTACTAGTTGAATTATTGAATAATTGTGGCATCATTAGTACTTTCTGAGGTTGGTGGTTTTCTTGCGGACATTTCGTTACCAATGCAGGTAACATTATTAGCGCTAGAAGGGAGTGGGGTTGAGCTTGGTTTTCTTGTGGATCTTTCATTATCAGACTAGATAACATTATCAGTCAAACCCTACTTCCTTCTAGCACTGATGATGCTACCTGCTTTGGTAATGAAATGTCTGCAAGAAAACCACCAACCTCAGAGAGCAAGGACCTCACAGTTCAATCATGAGTCATAAATATTCTCTTCAATTAGTGGAATAATTGCCGGGCTTAAATACAATAATCAAGGTGGAAGATTATTTTAGGTTGTAAAAGCAGGGCATAATGTGTGTTTATTAAAGAGAGGTCACTTTATACATTACTATTGTTGAAGGAACATTGGAATATTTATTAAGGTTCCGAGAAATGAATAATTTTATAATGAGTAGGCTTCTCAAGATATATTATAACTTACTTTATTTTCTTGAAGGAACATCTTCCTTCGAACAAATTGAATTATAGGAAAGGGCAGGTGAATGTGTTATTTTAAAAGTATCTAATGTTGAGGATATTCTGTATATTTCAGTTACTAGCAACAATAGCACAATGGCTCATGTGGTTAGGACATTGGGTGACAAGCAGCAAGACCATGTTTGAGACCCAAGTGCTGCAGTGAGACAGGGTGAGCTCCCGTCATTCGCTTCAGCTCCTGCCAACCTAGCAATTTGAAAGCATGCATTCGCAAGTAGATAGATAGGTACCACTTTGGTGCGCACATTAACTGGGACATGAAAGGAGCCCCCAACTGGGCATCCCCTAGACAACAATGGTGTCACTGGGTAATCCTTTCAACCTGGAAGTGCCTCAGTGCTTCTGACACAAATGCAATAAGAATTATCAGCATAGTCTCAGATTTCAGTATTTATCATTGTATTAATCATGTATTAAGACTGCATGCATACAACCATAATCTTAGAAGGAACAACATATCAATTATTTTGAAAATTAGTATTATATATTTGTAGGAGAACTTATTCCTAACAAAATGTACCATAGCATATAAAAACATCTTCTGATTGTTCTCCAGTTTATAATATTAAATATATATCACACATAGCTTTTTCTAAGTTGGCATCTGCAGAACTTTTTATTTTTATTTTATTTTTGCTTTCATTAGCTGGTATGGTTGTTTTAACATTTGACATACTTTCTTGATAGTTTGCAATAATGTTAATAAAAAACTTCTTCATGAAGTGATTTTTTAAAAAGTATTAACTGGCAGTTCATGAAAAATAACTTTTATTTTCATCCGTCTGTTGATGAAATGAGCCAGCAGTTGTTTGAAAAGACTATCACAATTCTGTTTCTGCATACATTACATAAGATATCAGAAGGACTATTTTCCAAGTAATTATTTGGATTCATTTTCTCCTAGCTAAAATGAACTGCTTAAAAGATTCTTTAGCCTCAGCCTAAGAATTGAAGCTGATTGGCTGATAATGAAAGGCAATAAACCCTAATCACTTATGGTAAAGTCCATTTTAATATTGTTGAGAATAATCAAAGTATTTTAGCAAGGAGATGGCTAACACTTCAGTATATGGCCAAAATATCATAGGTCAAAAACTTCATGGGTTGGGAAGTGTGTGGTGGAATACAACTATACGTTCAGAATACTGAGAATTCTCCAGAATGTTAGAATTCTATTCACATTCACACACACAGCCCGTCCCCACCATGGACTTCTTTGATCCATCTGGGGAGATGGTTCTGGGCAGA
>NW_015386563.1:69945-139801 GCF_001527695.2 Protobothrops mucrosquamatus | reverse complement strand
ATAATAATAATAATAATAATAATAATAATAATAATAATAATAATAATAATAATAAAGTTGGAAGGGACCTTGGAGGTCATCGAGTCCAACCCCCTGCTCAGGCAGGAACCCTACACCATTTCAGACAAATGGCTGTCCAGTCTCTTCTTAAAAACTTCCAGTGTTGGAGCATTCACCGCTTCTGGAGGCAGGTTGTTCCTTCTGTTCGTATTATTGCTGTATATTACTTAATTATATTTTGATGAAAATTTAGTTATTAAGAAGAGCAAAGCACTGATGCAGGGCGGTTGAGAATATTGTCCCATCACATGGTCAAAAAGACTTTAATATTAATATTGCTATTTTCTATGGCATATTACCCTTTGCCTCTGGCATCCAATACCTTGAGCTGGCTTTTCTCCCCACTTAGATGAATAGAGATGATTGGGCAATTAGTAGTGATATTAAGTTTATGCATAGTGTAACTATACTGCAATAGCAATACAAAAGCAAAACAGGAAATCTAACTGTGTCCCTTGTTCTACTACTTCCCATTTGAGCCAAGGAACACTTTAAATAAACTTTTTCCACAAATAATTCCAATGTGTATTTTTAGATCAAGTAGAATTATGTTGAAATTAGCTTAATTCATTAATGAACAATGGGCATTTTTAGCAGTTCTTACACATTTGCAGGCTCGCATGTTATTTGAGTAGCAGAAGTCGATATAAGAATCCCAGGATATAATAGCTATTATATTATCAAATTCTCTATTTTTTCTGAAAGCCTTATACTACTTGGACTGAATTTAAAATATTTAAAATGATTTTGCTATTCAGCTCGGAAGAAGAATTTTCAATAATAATTTATAGTACATTACAAGCCAGAATAATGTCATGGTGTGTATTCCTTGAAACATAAATTTCAATTCTGTCACAAAATACATAAAAATTAATTACAGAAAATGTGGGTTTCAAAAATATGTGTATGGTTTATTAATATGTTTTTATAATACCTCGCCTTATCTTTTATGTCTGACAATATTTGCAAATTCAAAGTCTTGTTACAAGAATATAAAGACAAGAGCCATGCAAAGCCCAAACAACTTACTTCAAAGTACGGTAAATTAACTTATCCCAGTTGGAGTTGATCTGGGATAGTCCATTCTGAATCAGGTGATAATCAGGGTAATCCCTAAATATTGTGTGATCAGTGGATAATTTTAACAATAGGAAGACAACTGCATCTTGTACAGTAGTATGTGCATGTGCAATTTTAAAGTAAAGAAATTTTCACCATTCCAAATTCCAGATGGGATTTGATCCCCAGCTCATATCTATTTATTCTACTTTGCTCCACTGCCTTAATGTACAGGGCAAAGTTAAAATATAGTAAATATTTATCACAATGCTAAAAATTACAGAGAGCCCCATCTTGGCCTATAATAAATCTGTTTACACTGTGTGAGAGCCAACAGAGCAGTCATTCTGAGAGATGGATTGAAAGACCTGTCAGAAAATCTAACCATTTCTTCACTCCAGGCCTCTGGTAAACTGTGTCCTCAATCGGTTGTATTTTAGACTTATCTGGATTGAATTTCAACTTCATTCAATCCAGTACTCTAGGAGACGAAGCATCAAGGCACGGAAGGAATGCAGGAGCAATTTTAAAAATAACATATATTCAGGTATATGCTACTGCCATTGGTAGTCATAGGAGCATTTCGAGTCGTAACCCATTCTAGCCTTAGGCCTGAAAAATATAATGAATACAGTAAAGCTACAGAGCATTGTCTGTTTCTTCAGAAGTTGCTGTTGACTTGAACTTTTAGGATAAGCTAAGGGTTCTTCACCTGATGCCCAAAGGAACAGGGATTAAAAAATCTGTAGTGGTTTTTTTTTTTTGATGTCTTCCCCTTAAGACTGCCTTGGAAACTTTTATATGCTGCATTTCAGTCATCCATTTTCAGCAATATAGGTAGTCTTCGATTTATAATGAGTCACTTAGTGACCATTTGTAGTTATGACGGACCTCCCCAGGGCTACTTACAACACACACACACACCTCACAGTAATGTCATTGCCTTTTCGACTCACAGCAACCAGCCTGCATTTATAGCCATTTGCAGATTTATGACTTTTTTTGCTGGAAACAGGCATTTCCTTCCAGTTTCCAAAAACAAACAGCCATTGCACACAATGGATTTGCCTAATGACTGCTGCATGTGCTTAATGACCACAGTGATTCACTTAACAACCGCCACAAAAATATTGCAAAATCTGGGACAGTCACATGGTGACCCACTTAATGACTGGCATGACTTACAGCCATAATTCCGGGCACAGTTATGGTTATAAGCTGAAAACTAACTATCCTACTGGGAATACTGTCAGGACCATTTAGAACATGGGAGTTTAATTCTCTGAGCTAAAACACATTTTTAAAAGGGCCAGCTAGGCTTTGTCCTATTCTTGGAGTTGTGCAAAAGAAGGCTCATACAAATAGTCAACTTACAACTACAATTGACCCCAAAATTTATGTTGCTAAGTGAGACATTTGTTAAGTGAGTTTAGCCCTGTTTTATGACTTTTCTTGCCATAGTTGTTAAGTGAATAATTACAGTTGTTAAGTTAATAACACGGTTGTTAAGTGAATCTGGCTTCCCCATTGACTTTGCTTGTCAGAAGGGGAAAAGGGACAAATGGGGACCCTGCAACCGTCATAAATATGAACCAGTTGCCAAGCATCTGAATTTTGATCACATGACCAAGGGGATGCTGCAATGGTCATAAGTGTGGAAAATGGTCATAAGCCACTTTTTTTAGTGCCATTGTAACTTTGAATGGTCACTAAATGAACTGTTGTAAGTCAAGAACTACCTATACTCCCTTTCTTATTACTAAACTCTGCCCATGACAAGCATGTATTACCTCTGCCTATTATATTACTGTGTTTTATAGAAGTTAATCTGGCAATACCAATTAACTGTTCTTGGAGACTGAACATTTAAGAAACATTATTTAACTAATTTAAAGTACTGCTGTAGCTGCTGTTCAATGAGAGCAGCTTCCAAGCAGCTAAAAGAATCATAAAATTAGCAACAAAAAATGGATGAATGAGACAGCAATCTGGCTGTAGTAACATCTAATATATTCTGCAGTGAAAAGCGTGCAGTTTAATTGTGTTTTAAAAATCTGTCTATAAGAAGATGTTTTAAGTTACTTGCTGGATATTTCCTTTTTTTACTACCTATTTCTATTACAACATAGTAAGATTTTGAGAAATACCAATTCACTGAAGATTTGTATGTCAATCTTCCTGCCAGGTTAACCATTATACTAAATTTAATTAAATTATATCACCCATCACAGATATACAAATTGCCACAAAATATTGTTTTCACACCCTTCAAAAGTGTGATATCCCAGTAAAAGCTAATTATTTTAGAGTCCTATGGAAAGTTTCTATCAAAACTTTTTCCACCAAATTAGGGTTCAGCCCTTTGACATTATAGGACTAGCTGTTACTTGCAAATAAATATATTTGAGGTATCAGAGCATGATAAAATATACTTTTTTGTTGTATGGAATATTTGCAAGAGTTCTCAAGCTTGGGCTGAAAATCCTGCTAGGTAAAAGTTTTTAAGACTCCTTTTTCTAACAATCTCCATGTTATTACTATGTTAAAAAAGATCATGGGCACTGAGAGCACATAAAATCATTAGAAAAAAACATATTTACTTATACATATTATCCTTCATGATACCTTTACACTTTAATGCTGGATTTACTGTAGCTTTCCTATTGTTCTTTGAAGACTTTTATTATGCAACAACCTTCTGACAAACCTACTCTGTGCCGAATGTGCCTGCAGTGTTTTGAGGAACTGTGAGCCTAGTGCGAACTGGCAGCCAGTCTTCCAGGTATCTTACTGGAAAGAATTAGAAAAATAGAGGCACATGTACCATTTGTTCTCTTGGAACATTTTAAATCAAGAATTCTGTATAAATAAAGAATGCATCATCAACAGCAGCATTTCCATAGCTGAGTTTCTTATTTGTTACAAATTAAAATACATTTGCAATTCCATGTTAGCTATTTAATATATTAATAACATAATCCTAAAGACCATATTATGCTTCACTATACCGTAAGACAATGTTTGTCAACTTTGGCAACTTTAAGACGTGTGGATGTCAATCCCCAAAATTGCCCAGCCACCATTGTTGGCTGGGGATTTCTGGGAGTTGAAATCTACAATTTTAAATTTGCAAGGCTGAGAAACACTAGTGTTTAGTCCAATATGCATCTTTTTCTTTCATTTTTTGTCTGACACCATCTTAATAAGTATGTTTGTTGAAACAAATCCCATTTATTCCATAAAAACTGGCATGCTACAAACTATTGATTAATCATTGTACTTATTACTTATTGACTGTAGAAATTAGGTTCTTTTATTTCCAAAATCTATCTCTCTGTTGAAAACTGCTGGGAGTTCTAATTTGTATGCTACAGGAAAGTGTGAGCACAGCTTTCAATGAATGTGAAATCTGTACATACCTCTGACCCAAAGCTAAAAAGGAAAATGCAAGTGAGTCATAGCTACTGGGAGCAATCTTCTTGTTTATATATTTTTTCAGAATAATAGTTTAATACAGTTGATCAGAGGATAAAACTGAAACCACATTATATGACTTTGAGATACACAGTTAAAAAGGAAATACTATGTACTTCCTATCTGTTTAGTAATTTGGTTTTTGTAAAATGCAATGATCTCATAAAAAATGAATTCAATAGAGATCATTTTCCTGTTACATCTTCATTTTATTATTATCAGAATTGGGGGTAAAAATACTTATTTTTTTAAAAAAAGAAAATCCACAAAACAAAAGTAGGGCATGTAATGGGAGTGGGGAAGATAATGACTGAGGAAGCACCAAAAAGAAAGAACGAGAAATTTAGCCACTACAGATAATAAACAGTCTGCTCTTTCTCTCAGCTATTTCTTTCAGTCTAAGAACGGGCTGCCAACATAGGGGCAGCTTCTTGACAAACTTCCTCTAGACCTTTTCCTCCTCTAATTTTTTCCAAAACAATCACTTTGAACTCTGTTGTAGAGTGTCCTAGGTGGTTGAAAAGCTCTGATGCTCCTTGGTCCTTGTTTTGATTTTTTTTTTCTCACCATAGACTAGTATGACTCTCCTACAGTAGCAATAGCAATAGCACAATACCGCTTCAGAGTGCTTTGCATCCTTCTCTACGTGATTTACAGAGTCAGCATATTTCCCCCAACAATCTAGGTCAGCGATGGTGAACCTTTTAGAGACCGAGTGCCCAAACTGTAACCCAAAACCCACTTACTGTATATATTGTTGGGTGCCGGGTGGGCGTGGCCCATTGGGTGGGCATGGATGCAGTGGTAACGGCAGACTGGGTGGGACTACAAAAATTCAATCAATTCCAACTTTGCGAGATCTTTTTTTTCCCCACAAGAACTTGAAATTGATTGATTGAACCTTTTTTTTTTTTGCACACGACGGCGGAAGCCTAAAGCGAAAAGGTTTCATAAAACCCAGCTGACGGCGTAGGACTGGGGCGATGGCACGCGTGCCCACAGAGAGGGCTCTGCGTGCCACCTGTGGCACGTGTGCCATAGGTTCGCCACCACGGATCTAGGTCCTCATTTTACCAACCTCGGAAGGATGGAAGCCGAGTCAACCTTGAGCCGGTAAGGATCAAACTCCTGGCAGTGAGCTATGAGGTAACCTGCAATACTGCATTCTAACCACTGCACCACCACAGCTCTTTTAATAGCCTTGAGAAGGGTAGACTGAGTGGTGATATGTAGTGATGGGATTCAAATATGTGAACAACCGGTTTTCTGTGTGGATGCCGCTTCCAGAAGTCCATTCTGGGCCTGGGCAACAAAAAATTAGCTACCGGTTCTGCCGAACGAGTGCAAACTGGCTGAATCCCACCACTGGTGATATGGTAGCTCTCTTCAAGAACCTGAAGACCACTACATGGAGAAGGACAAGATTTATTATCTATTACCACATAGTACATGATAGAAATAATAGTTGTAAGCAGTGGTGGGATTCAAATATGTGAACAACTGGTTCTCTGTGTGGATGCCACTTCCGGAAGTCCATTCTGGGCCTGCGCAACAAAAAATTAGATGCTGGTTCTGCCGAAGTGATGCAAACTGGCTGAAACCCTCCACTGGTTGTAAGTTACAGGGAAGGTAGATTTCATATAAAAGAAATGTTTCTAACTATAAAAGTAGTTTGCTAGTGAAGTCAGTATCCAGATGGGTTCTCCTTCTCTGGTTAGGTTTAGGCAAAAGCTAAAAAAATAATCCATTGGGATACTTTTGTCTGGATTCCTGAACTGAGCAGGGGATCAGATGTGATGACATAAATATCTCTTCTAACTCTTTGAATCTACTGTATGCATGACCCTCAGTTGTTAAAAGATTTCCCAAAACAGGCGTCCCCAACCCCTGGGCCATGGCCCACTACTGGGCTACAGCCTGTTCAAAACTGGGCTGCAGGAGAAATGGAAAAGTGTGTATGCATCAAGCTCCACTCGCACAAGCGGAGGGCACTTGTGCTCATACGTGAAGCTCCATTGGAGCACCCTCCATTCAAGCACTCTCTGCTCAAGCACACACCACTCACACAAATGGACCTGTGCGCATAAGCGTGTGCCTACCACTCACAGGCCCTCCCCCCCGCTGGGCTGTTCGGGCCGCTGCAGTAAATGTCTCTCTGGTTTCCTGGCCCAGGTTTACATACATACATACATACATACATACATACATACATACATACATACATACATATATCCCTCTCTTTCTTCTTCCTTCCTTCCTTCCTTCCTTCCTTCCTTCCTTCCTTCCTTCCTTCCTTCCTTCCTTCCTTCCTTCCTTTAGCCGCCCATCTCAATCAATGACTCTGGCTGGCTTTAGCACATACAGTATGGCAGACACACTACATTTGTGTTACATCACTGCCTTGTCTTTGTGGTTTTTATTTCCTGTCTAATCAAGATTTTTTACATATGAGTCAAAGGATAAGAGATTTCAACTGGTTGGATTGATATATTTTCTATTTTAAAGTTGCACTGTCAAAAGGGGGCGCAGTGACTTCACTCACCTAAAATAATTTAGTGCTTTTAAAACAATTATTTCTAGTTCAAAAGTTCCTGTAACCTTTCCTGTCAGCATGATTCAGCTTCCAATAGAGAACAATTCAGGCTTGTACTACCAATTCATGAGAGTTTTGACAATTTCTAGCTGTCTATGGCCTGAATAAAGTCATTAGAAGATCTTTTATGAATCATAGGATGTGCTCATCAGAATGATGAGTAATACAAAATCACAATTATAAAGATGCTAGTTACCTAAAGGACGGCCTTGAATGTATACTGTAGTGCAAAAGTTTGGCATAAACTGTCAGCCTTATTCACCAGCTAATAAAATGAATGAGAAAGACTTCAACTTAAGGTTCAAGGTTTCCCAGTACTGCGCAATTCACTTGTTTTTAAGCAGCCTCGGCCTTCAGGGCTCTTTGTAGCCTTCAAACGCCTTAGATATGCCCACTCCAAGCCACCATTTACTCAAATTGCCATAGTATAATTTTAATGCATCAGAAAGGGGGGGAAATGATATAAGGAATAAGTGCATTAATCTTGTTAATTTAATGTAAATATACTTTTTTACATTTAATTGCTTTTTCAGGCTCCACCTATGTTGACCTAACATTTTTAAAGCATCTCCAGTCAAGAATGCAGCATTTCTGAATATTGCTAATGCTGCTTCAAGGGAAATAGCACCCATCTGGCAAGCATTGCCTGAAAGACAAATGCAAAATATGCAGCAGTGTGTCTTAGGTTTCACTTATGAGAATGGCTTTTGGTTCATGCAGCAACCTCGTGAAAATATATTTCAAACAAAAATTTGAAACCTCTTTAAAGCCTTGGATTGGAGTAGCAGTGCTCCTTCAATCCTGATGTTTGGTTACAGTTTTGTGCAGGCACAAGGACTTGTTTCTGGCAGAGCCAAGTAGCTAGCCAGACCTATCAGCCTATTTTGAGGGTAAAATTTGTGGCACTAAGGCAAAATAACTTGATGCCTCAGATCGAATGCAGCTGCTCTCCAGATGCTAAAATGAGACAAACTAGCATTGACAGATATGCACCGTCAGAATCATACTAATCTAGAGAACAGGAACATCTTAACTACAGTATGTGACAACAGAAATTGAATAAAATGGATTTAATTTTAATTACATTTAAATAATGAAAGCCTCCTGTTTTGACATGATTTCTCCCTTTTCTTTTTTGGCAATGCAGCCGGCGTCATTCCAGGTTAGCCCAGGCTCCCTGAAAATTGTCCATCCCAGTTTTAAACATATTAAACTATATTAAGTAAGTCAACCCTTCATTTTCCTTGGCTTTATAAACCCTGTGCTTGTAACCCCAGTTGATTTCATCTATGTGGTACTTAAACCAACATTCTTCAGCATTCTGAAGATCTCTCAAACAGGTCAAAATGCTACCAGGTTTGTTAACATTATGACAAAAACAGCCTGATTTGGTTGCTTTCAAAACCAAAGTATTCAGGTGCTATAGAGTGTAAATAAATACTGTGCCAGCTGTTACCTAAATGGCAAAGAGGATTCGGGGAATTGTTGTGCAGGATATGAAGATTAAAATGATTAACAATTTTGGTATGCTTTCTCAAGAGAATCCTCCATTTTGAATGACAGCTGATTTTGTAACTGAGTTCATCCTATATTTCTTGGGAGGGCTGTGTCAGAAAAAGCTACCTGGCTTGGGTGCACATATGTACATAATCTGAAGAGGTACAGGATTTTAGATTTCCATGAAGGGAAAAGAGTGTATTGTAACATTACTAAAATGCATTTATCTAAGTAAAACATTCAAGGCACAGAAGTCATGATAACTGCAAAATATTCTATTTGGTTAGACCAGTGTTTTTAAAACTTTTTGCTATAAGCACCTTCCCACCTTTAAAAATTATGGAGAACCCCAGAAGTGCATTTGTTTTGTGTGGGGGTTATATTTAGTGACAGTCTTCATTTAGCAACTTGTTCATTTAGTGACTGTTCACTGTTATGGTTGCAAATAACTTTGCAACCAGGCCTTGTATTTACAACTTACAACAATTTACAACTTCTGCAGAAGTGTAAAGCAAAGGAAAGCTGAAGTAAAAGTGTAAAAATCATGGTATTTCACTTAGTGACTGCTTCATTTAATGACTGAGTTACTGATTCCTATTGTAGCAATTACAGCAAGCATTACCTATATTTACTGTATTAAAATTTAAAATTGATGCATTTACTACCACTTCTCATGATTGTTTCATGGGCTTTTAATATGGTGTTATTTTTCAGAATAGCCTGGCAAATAATTTTAATTGCAGACCCTTGAGAGGTCTTGGGGGGGGGACCCAGGAGTTCTAGGAAACACTGGCTTAGACTGAAATTCATGGGCTTTACAAGGAATTCTATTCTTCCTTCAACATAAAGCAATTTGGGTAGGGTGTAGATGAACAGAAAGAGGGCACATGAACCAAAACCGAAAATGGCAATTTATCTTTGTCATTTTGCAGATAAAATTCATCCTTCCAATTTCTTTTTTTCATTCATGGCAGGAAGGTTAACGTGGATACATAGTAGAAAACTGATGTGCTGCTTTTTTCTAATTATTCTCCTTTCACTTAAATGTTCAGTTGACTGAGTTGATTTAGATATGAAAATTGAGACCGAATCACATATTTCTCTAATCAGTGCAGCTTATGCCTTGATCAGAAGATTTTTATGTTGAAATCAAGGGTATCTGCAGGGTATGGTCGAATAAATCAAGGTGGTGGCCACTCTGTTATTTAATTTGATAATACTAAAAAAAAAAAACCAGAATCAATAAAAATTAATTTTAAAAATATGAAGGCCACAATGGTGCTCAATACCCCATCACACACACACACACACACACACACACACACACAAAACAGGCAGAGCTTCAATCTTCAAAAGTCAAGATGCTGATGGCCAATATCTTGATTTTGACTTTTTCAACCATATCCTGCAGTCACTCCAGGTTGCAGCATAGGCAGTATTTTTTAAAGTTAGAAAATGCATCATGTTTACGTTAACAGTAAACTATTACAAGAAATGAGTATCTGTGGAATCAAGCAAATCAGCATTAAGGCCAAAACAGGTATAATTTGAACCACTCTATGACAGGTTGCTGTGCTGTGCTGTTACTTTTACTGATTGAACCAGCTGGCATGTTTAAGGAAATGAGTTTCTGTGTAATTGTATAATTTTTCTTTCATATATAATCACCCATTTTATAATGTAAATGGGAGATTTCATAGAAGTACCTTACATTTCTTAGACACATAATGCACATGATGGCACTGTCAGCCAAGATTTAAATAGATTTTGCATTTGAATGAGGATTGTTGTTAAAAAAAAATCTCTTTTTTGTTTAAAGCTCTACTTCTGTGACCATTTCTTTCCTATAAGCAAACAAAATCTCCTGTAGAAAAGCAAGTGACTCAATTGCAGTTGTCATGCAAAATAAAAATGCATTTAGAGCTCAACACATCTGGGCTATTCAGAAAGAGAGTAAGTAACAAGTACCTTAGATGAAAGCTTAATGTTGTAGAAAAGAAAATCTTTGAAATGATTGTGTAAATGCAAAAGGTGGGTTTAATTATTACCTTTCTATGAAAGAGAACAAACCCATAGATGGCTAGGGAAATGAGCCGGAGAAGTTTGTTAGGGGAGAAGCTTTCAGTTCTGTGTCAGCAGAATTCTAGTTCTTCAAGCTTCAGTACTTTCAATCCCTTTTATGCAAATTGCAGTACACTCAAAACTAACTTTCCAGCAAGGTTTATTTTCAGATTTACATAATGCCAGTAATGGAAACCAAGTGGAAGAATCATTGGATACCCAATTGCTCCCTAAAATGTCACTCAAATTTGTTGCTGGTAATCTGGAAGCATCCTACAACAAAATAGAGAGTTGACTTTAGCTTTGGCAGAACTAGAACTTAAAATTTTCTGCATTTCATTTTTGGAGTTGACATTATATTGGCCACTTTTGAGTCTACTGATATAAATACTGATCATGTTAAAAAAAAAAGCAGTGCACTTACACTTGCATTTCTAAGGAACTTCTGTGTTATTATTAACTGGTGATATTCACACTGGTCATATAAAAACATAGAAACATAAGAAACCTGACAGCTGTCAAATCTTCAAACACTGTGAAATCAGCCATGTTTCTTCATTTTTCGGTTGCCACAGCAATGGGAAGGGGGAGATGCATTCTTATAGTTTAGTCAAAACAATAACTTTCTTGTGGGAACCAAGGTCAAGCAGCCTTAATGTTTGTGGGCTGTTAGGAAGCCCACCAAAGCTGTTAATTGGGGATTGTGATTTATAACACACTAAGGGGTGGGGAGTTCAACTTTTACTTTGTAACTTTTTTGGGGGGGTAACTTTCAGTTTTGGTTTCACCTTTGTTCCTGCGGATATTATGTAGCCATTAAAAGTGTTCTTTGAGGAAAGCAATTGCCTCAGAGTTGTTATTTCTATTGGTCTCATCTATCGGAACCATGACAACAGCAGCAAAAGACCTAATGGTCCATCAAGTCTACCCTTTGAGTTTTCTTTTTAATGTATGTATTTATTATTTTTAATTGTTATTTTTATTTTTATTTTTTATTTTATTTTTATTTTTGTCGGATGATGGACAAAAATCATCAACACTCCAAGCATGTTTAAACTCAGTTATTGATGATCCAAGCCTATCATTTAAGCCAGGGTTTCTCAACCTTGACAACTTGAAGACATGGGGATTTCAGTACCCAGAATTCCCCAACCAGCCATAATAGTTCAAATTACCAAGGTTGGAAAACCCTGATTTAAGCAGGTAGTCCTTGACTTACAACAATTTATTTAGTGACTGTTCAAAGTTATAACAGCTCTGAAAAAAGTGACAACCAGCAGCTTTAAAACCAAAATCTATTGTTTCTAAAGGTTTTTTTAGACTTATCCTTACTATTAACAGCACAATGACTATAATGTTTGCCTTGTAAATAAAAAATTGCCTGTTTGAAACTGAGGGAGAGATACGATTATTTTTCACCTGTGCTTTTCTTGAACTTCCAATGGTGCTTCATTTTATTACTTGTCCAAACATCTGAGATAATTTCACTCCCAGTTCTCAAACAGCCCATAAATTAAAACCTTGTGAACAGAAAACTGATGAATATTAGATTTTGAAAGCTTTTGATAAAATTAGTTAGTTTTAACCATTTTCATTATTAAAGTGTATTAATTTGGGAGGCAACTTTAACAGAATTTATAACCTTCATTGTCATACAAAAGCTAGTTTAAATTAAATGGACTTTTCCCTTATTTAACATTGAACTAGGGGGAAACAACAGCAACTTCTCTCCCCATTAATTTTCACTGTTGTTAAAACCCTTGGCTAAGTAGATTAGTGAGCATCCTGAAATTAAAAGCATGCCATTTTTAAAAAATCGTATGAAAATTAATTTGTTTGCCAATGATGTGGTTCTAATTATTTCAAATCCTAAACAGCCCATTTGAAAATTAATGAATCTTATTAAAAATGTTGGCAATTTGACAGGCCTGTACATGATTCTCATGAATTTTTTTAAAATATGATATAATACAAAGAATTATAAATACAAAAAAAATGTACAGATATCAAGCATAAAAGTTAGGGCACAAAATACCTCCATTAAGTCAACCTAAGAATCTGAGGAAATCATACTCTTTAAATGATGTGCCATTTATTGAGAATATTGCTTATTAAAGTCTTAATTCAGGGAAATCTTTAAAGGTTTTCTCAGGTAGTCCTAGGTTAATGGCCGTTCATTCCATGACAATTCAAAGTCATAATGATGATGCTTACAACTGGTCTTCAAAATTCTGACCGTCCCAGGACCCCCGTGGTCATGTGATTGCAATCTGGGTCCTTGACAACCAGGTCCGCTAAAGATGTTTGCAGCATCCATGGTTATGTGATTGGCATTTGCAACCTTCCCTGCAAGCTTTCCAACCAGCAGTCAATTGGGAGGCTGGAAGGGAAGGTTGCAAGTAGTTTGGGTAAGCTCTCCAATCCTGTAGCAGCCATGCCCAGCCCCATTGTACTTGCACCTTGCTGGCCCCTCACACACTCTGCAGCACCTACCCCAAGCTCCACCATGCTTGCATTAAGGCGACCCCTTCCACACCCTTCCATACTCGCAGCAGCCATCTCAAAACCCACTTTGAAACAGTTGGTATGAAATCTGGATATGGTGGTATTGTCTCTTTGCTATAGTCAGGTAATGTAGTAGTAATTACTTTTGCTGTAGTCAGGTAATGTTGCCTCTTGAGATTTCTGTAGGGCTGGACCTGTTGGTCCCAGACACCTCATGGATCTGAATAGCTTTCAGTAGACCTTTGGGGACTTTCATGACAAACCAGCATCTAAATCCATTGAAAGCCTAGTTTACTCTTGTTATAACGAGAGGGGCAGAACCTTGATAAAATTGTATTCAAATGGCCCCTCTCTTTTGCCAATTCCAGAAGAGTAGTTCATTTACCAAAAGCTTGCAGAGAAAAGCAATGGAAGCAATATC
Source organism: Protobothrops mucrosquamatus (assembly GCF_001527695.2). Classification (NCBI taxonomy): domain Eukaryota; kingdom Metazoa; phylum Chordata; class Lepidosauria; order Squamata; family Viperidae; genus Protobothrops; species Protobothrops mucrosquamatus. Next base: position 126,131 of record NW_015386563.1, on the reverse strand, counting down.
TAGAAAACCTGTGAAGTAAGTCAAAAAGTGAATCTGAGGACATTCAGGTCTATTTCCTGGAGATAAGAACAACAAAACACCATTATTTCCTGTTTCTTGTTGTGTTAGCAAGTTGCATTCTGCACTTATGGGTTGGATGGTTAGTTCATAATTAGGAAAGAATCAACATCAAGAGCTTGTCCCTCTTTGCTGTGATCAAATTTGACTGATATGATCACCAGATTTGCTTAGGTGTTGACTTCATGAGGGCAGAGTCCAGGATGATAACTAGAACATCATCTTGCTTGCTTATTTGTGAATCCCTTCACTCTGTGACTTCTGATGAAGTGGATAGGTGCATCTCTAAGATGTTCTCTTCTACCAGTGGGTTGGATCTCTCCCCCTCTTAGATCCTTCAGACTGCTAAGGGAAAGTAATTTCCTGGTCCAGGGTCACTGTTATTGCTTTGTTATCAGAAGAGATGCAACCAGGTGGAAAGAAATGTAGAAATAACTTTGTTGAAGGAATGTATAAGTCCGATAGGGAGAAATATGACAACTGAGTCATATTGAAAAAGTGGAAAGTGTGAGAAAGAAACCAAACCCTGGCTCAATTCTGTTTAATATGAAATGGGGCAGAGAAAATTTGTGGCAAATTTTCAAAATTATGTTAATGTGTCCCACAGTGATAAAGTAGCATTCTTTTGCTATCTGTTTTCTAATGTGGTCTCTCTTGAAAGGCTGATATCAGAAGACCTCAAGGAAACTCTGATGCATCTCCTCCTTAAGCCCACCCTAGATCTGGAGGTATTGGACAACTATCACTTAGTCTTTAACCTATGAAGTTGCTCAAACAAGTCATCCAGGGTTTGGAATTTTTTTCTTTATTTGCTAATACTATGATTCTTTTAGAAGGCATATAACCGGGGTGTCAAACTGGCGACCCATAGGCCGGATGCGTCACACACAGGCCATGCCCACCCCAGCTCCGCAAAGGCAAAAAAATGTGTTATGTCACAATAGATCACATGACACGATTGGGTTTGACACCTGTGGCATATAAGAATCAACATGGCGGTCCAGTGCAAATTATAATTAAAAGATCAGCATTTAAGGAGTAGAACCTATTATTTACTCACTTTCTTTTCTTTCCATTTTATTTAGGGAATGGCATTGACCTGCAGGCATCTATTTCAATGTTTGGTTTTCACTAGAGTTCTTATGTTAATGGCACTTCTTTCCTCTCTGAAAGCCAAATGATTATTGACTTTCTCAATGTGTACTAATGTCTGACAACAACGTTGATCTGCTGCTGTTGCAATTGAATTCTAGATAACTGCCTTGACCTGATGTCGTAGTTAAATCCCTGAAGGAAAGAGATACCGTTTACTTACATTAAAACTCCCAACCAGTTTGGTAATTCACATTTCAAATGTTACTGGACATCTTCTGATTCTAAGGGAGAGACGATTGTGCAGAAGAGTATGTACTGTGTGACAAGCTTTGGATCACCATATAACTTATTTTTCAGAAATAATGTACAGGATTCTGAGTCAGGCCCTCTACTTTTGATCTGGGTTTCATTAAGCAATGAACATGACAACATGACTTTAGAGAGAGTTGTAATGCAGCTATGTCACTGTTTTGCTCACTAACAAGGAAATTAATTCTTGACCATAATTTCTAAAGTTAACTGATTTCTAAATAAAACATTACTAACTTCATTCTTCAATGAACCCTAGAAAGCAGGGTGCCTGAAGCCAGGGATTTACCATATGTAAGACTTATGAATATTTTTAGAAGTGTAAAATTGAGTTAAGAAGTGAAAGTATTAAGGTACTGACATTAATTCATGTTGTTAATTCCTGATTACCATTTTTAAGTGTGGCAAACTAGAACAATAACAGAAAAAGAAACCTTAGGCATAATATTTCTCAAATTCAATAAATGTACAGTCATCAAGAAGTTCTGCAAATGTGTGTATGTATGTACACACACACACACACACACACACACACTAGCAGCAGACCCAGATAATATCTCTGGGTGTGTTCTTAGGGAATGTGTAGATGAGTTGGCTTGTCTTCTTACAGATACTTTCAATCTTTCACTGCAGCAAGCAGTGGTCCCATCATGTTTTAAGACGGCCATTATATTGCCAGTGCCAAAAAAGTCTACGGTAACAGGTCTCAATGACTACCATCCAGTTGCACTTACATCCATCATTATGAAATGTTTCGAGAGGCTGGTAAAGGACTATTTTATCCAGCCTCCCTCCAGCATTTGACTCACTTTAGTTTGCTTACTGTCCAAATTGCTCTACAGAGGATCCTATTTCTTCTGTTCTCCATCTGAGCTTGGCGCACTTAGAGGAAAGAAACACTGATGTGTGAATGCTGTTTATTGACCAGTTCGGCATTTAATACAATCTTTCCTCAGCGTCTAATACACAAACTGGCCTTTTAGGCTTCCACACTCCTTTGTGCAACTGGATTCTTGATTTTCTTATTGATAGGCTCCAGTATGTGCAAGTTGGGACTAATATTTCTAACACCATTTTCTTCACCATTTTCTTGAGCACAGGTTCTCCTCAGGGCTGTGTTCTCAATCCTCTGATGTTCACCCTGTTGACCCATGACTGTTGTGCCAGGTTTGCCACCAACCATATTGTGAAGTATGAGGATGATACAACAGTAGTGGGCTTTATTCAAGATGACAATAAGGGTGCTTACCTCATGAAAGTAGAGGGTTTGGTGAACTGGTGTAACAAAAACCGCCTCGTTTTAAAAGTTGGAAAAACTAAAGAGATTATTGTTGATTTCAGAAAAGGCAGGCACAACCACACACCTCTGGGTACTAATGATTCTCCTGTGGAGGTGGTTAGCAGCATCAGGTTTCTAGGTGTGCAGCTAATGAGTAGACTAGCTTGGTCTCTCAACAGTGAGACACTAATGAAGTGGGCACAGCAGTGACTGCATTTTCTGCGTCACATGAGAAAAGCACATCTTCCTTTCCCTGTCCTTACCACTTTCTACAGAAGGACAATCGAGAGCATCCTGTCATATTGTATTACAGTCTGGTTTGGAAGCATTATTGCTTCAGACAGGAAGGTGATGCAGAGAGTGGTGAGGATGGCATAAAAGATTATTGGCAGTTCACTCCCTTCTAACTAAGACATAGCATATAAGCAATGCTTGAGCCAGGTTATCTTATCGTATCTTGTCTTGCCTTGCCTTGCCTTGCCTCAGCTCAACTTAACTCAACTCATCTCAACTCATCTTATCTCTTATCTTACCTTATGTCTATAAAGATTCAAACATCGGGTAGACCATAAAAGTAATGATGTCAGATAATCCTAGTTCCATCTCCTACACCAACAGGATAGCCATATTGTGTGTTCCTTTTAAGACTTTCTGATCGGACATCCATTTTTTGTTTATGCACACACACACACACACCCATTAACCTTTGTGTGGCCATTTTGTGCATTCTGTATGGTGACCATTTTGTGTAGTCTTTTTTGCACTTCCACTGCAGCCAATTTTTTGGGAGGGGGCATTTTGTCTGGCAGAAAACAATGAAGGAGATATGACTTCATATCTCTGCAAACCTGTTCCACTATTCAAGTGTATGTACCCTCTCTTTTCCTAAAAAGAGCCATTGATCCAGGCTGCCTACTAGGGCTACCAGATCTGGAATATAAAACTCTAGAAAATCACCATACAGTAGCAAAAGGTTGTGTATCAATTAATTTTTAACTGCCAACTAATGAACATCAAGACTTTTTGACGTCCTAATCTGATAATCCTAGTTCCTGTCCTGACAACTAAATGAAATATAAGTCACTGCTGAATATCCTCTTGATGTCATGTTTTTCTACATTTAGTAGAAATCATTATTGAATCATAGAATACTAAAGGAGCATTGTTCCTCCTCAGCAGGATAAATTTACCATCAAGGATGTGCAAATAATGTACAGAGTTGAGTTGAGTGAATTGATATGTCAAATATTTGCATTGCTAGCTCCAACTTTGAAAGTGGTTCACTTTAAAAACCCTATTGCCTTGTTAAAATCTACAAGTTAGGTTTTGGATATATATTTTTTGGCAACATCTAGAAAGGGTCACAGAAAATAGCCATCATACAAAAAGAAGATACTGGAAATGGCATCCTTTTGACAAAAGGTATGCTCTTTATTTTTCTACATAAAATGTAACTACTGAGAATATTATCCTGCAGTAGGAGTTTTTTAAAAAGGCTTTTCCATTTTTAAAAATATTTATGTAATTGTTAAATTTATGCATACAATATTTTATGTTATCAATGCAAAATTCAGCTTGATAATAGAGCTATCTGAGCTGTAAGATAATTGCATACCTTATTGTAAATTCTTGTTCTCCTGCACTAGACAGATAATACCTTGCATTGTTGGCTGGAATATTATGTGCATGATGGCTGAGAGATTCTTTTTGACATAAACCTCTCCCAAATATACTTTCTGGATACACATATAGTAGAGACCCCTTACAGGTTGTTAATGAAAATCCTTTATTCTGTACATCTGTCTGACAATATAAAACTCAGCAATTGATGTCAGCAATGTTAACTTATAAATACATTTGCTTTTAATACTTTTTATTATTTATCATAAGCAATTTAATATTTTTCTAGTCAACAGAAAAACTCTGAGTAGTTTCATTAATTCCTCAAATAAAAAGTATTTTTTCTGAAAGAACTTGAAATACCAGTTTCAATGAACCTTTTCTGTGTTGGTTTTTTAGGCAAATTTCCTGTTGGTAAAGAGAAACTGAAAAATATCTCACCATCTTTTCAAGAAAGCACATGTCTTGATATAGATTTGTGTGCTTTTTAAAATCATAGCCTTATTAGGCTGCCCAGATGCAGTTTTCAATGTAGATGTAGTAGTTGAATAAGATCATTAATGGCCACAGCTTATTGACACAAGCAGTGCTGTATATGGCTTACTGTTTGCTAATACTAGGATTCAGACAATCTGTTTAAAATATGGAATTAGCAAAATTATTCTATTTTAATACAGTAATCCTCCACTTATGACCAAAAGAGGGGCCAGAATTTCCATTGCTAAATAAGGCAGTCAAAAAGCGCAGTGTCACATGATCACTTTGATTAACGATGGCAATTCTAGCAATTCCAGTTGCCATCGTAACTCCAGACGTGTGAGTCATCGAGAAAGCAGAGGAAATCCCAGGTAAGAAGAAAGGGCAGGCCAGGTATGCTTGATCAGCAGCAGAAGACAACAAAAGTTAGCTAGGATGTCATAGGCCACAGAGTCGAAAAGGACATAAATGGAAAGATATGATTGGGGGAATTGAAGTGCCCCTTCATTGTATGTGCAGGCAAGGTGCCAAGTGCCCAACGTTTGATGATATGACTCTAGGGGTGCTGCAGTGGCTATAACTTTGAGGACTGGTCATAAATCCCTTTGTTCAGTGCCCACATAACTTCAAACAGTTGCTGGATGAATGGTTTTAAGTTGAGGACTACCTGTTCTTGTTACTATGTCCAATTCGAAAATATTTCATTGGAAGAGGAGTACCCAAGGAGAGGTACTCGCTGCTTATCATAAAAAGTTCTTTGAGGTTTATGTGCTTTTCTTCAATACTTTTCATCTGTATCATTTCTGAAATAAAATTTTAATGTTTATTCTCTTCCGAATGATTATAAGCAATGCAGTGTTTCAAGTTATTATGCATTCCCCAAACATAGATTCTTTCCTTCGAAAGATTCAAAAACACTATCTATCTATCTGTCTGTCTGTCTGTCTGTCTGTCTGTCTGTCTGTCTGTCTATCTATCTATCTATCCATATTATCCTACAAGCCAGTTTATTAGAGAAAACAAAATATATGAAATAAGCATTTAAATGAACATTTAATTCTATAACAATTTAAATTAAAATACAAGCTCAGTAATGAAATATTTGCCTTCATTGGATAGGATGATTCATGCCTCATATGCATATTCCCTAGTACATTAATTGTTAAAAATGCTTGGCTTACAAAACATTTTCTTGCAGCTTGATAACAAAATAATCTATTTAGACAGGTGAATATATAAACCATTGGACGTGTGGTGGACTAGGATGGTGTCAGGAGCTGGGATAGAATTCAAAAGTACTACCATGCTACCTATATACAAGTATCTGATCTACTAGTATATTTATTTCATGCTACCTATATACAATATCTGATATACTAACGATCAGTGCAAATTCATGCTAGATAAGAGTGAACAGAATTCATGGGGGGGGGGCTGGACTTAGGTCTCTTGTGGGAGTTTAGCGACTCCAAACTGATGGGAATCAATCTGGGCAAACTTGGGCTCAGCCCTGGTCATCTACAGATGGAGTGTTATAGATCAAGTACAGATTCTGCCATGGAGATTCACTGGGTGACTTCGGCCAGTCATTATATCTCAGTTCAAATGGCTTCTAGAATAAAGAAGAAGATCTAGAGGAAGAAATACCATATATGGTAGCTAAGCTCATGAAAGACAGGAAGGATTCTCTGTCCAGTGTTGGAGGAGCCAAAGGAAAGGAGCCAATGAAATATGATTCATATTCAAGGGTGTTTCAGAGAGATGACAGCCTAGAGTCACAGATCATGGACAACTCTAAGAATATAACTTGCTTTGTGTAATGGTCCATGAGAATGTCCTTGAGAGACAGAAGGAAGAGGAGGACGAGGAGGAAAGCAATTTAGGATAACATCAGATAAGAGACAGCTTAGCCCACAAAAGCAATGGGAGTGTGGAAAATGTCTCAGAAGGGACCTTCTCTAGTTTCTTGGACTGTAATGAGAGATGTATTTTCAAGTTAGCAAGATTCTTTTACTGTAACCTTACAATAAAGATAGTGTGCTCATAGTTGGTGCTTCCTGTATGAACTACGTCCAAGGGCTGACAATTTCAGTCAGGTTTGGAGCTCAGTTAAGGCCTTTAAAATCTATCATTGGCCTGATTACCCCTACCAGGCACCAGTACTTCTGAAAAGCATGCCACAGCTTCTCAGTCCATCTCACCATCTGCATTGCCGGGGTTGCTGAAAAGCCAAAGAGCATGGAATCAGTGATATGAAAGGGATCAGTTTATTGAGGAGAATACAACTCAGAAGGTGCTATCTCCAGGGGTTCAAATTTAGAAGTATTTGGTTCAGCAAAGGACATGTAGCCAACACATTATGTTAAGGAACAGAAGTTCAATATTTCTGTCATTTACAGTGCTGATCACAGTACTTGGCCAAAATAGGTGAATGTTACAATCAAGAAAATAATTTTTATACAGTTTTGCAAGTTAATAGATTTTGCTAATTTCTAAATAGTAGCTACAAATATGGGGCTATGAGACTGACTAGCAACTGGTAAAAGGAGTGTAGTCACTTGGATAACTCAAGGGGAAAGAACCAAGGTGGGGAAATAAGAAGAGTTGGCAGGCTTATAAATCCAATGAGAAGAAAAAGGGACATGGGAAACAGATCTAAGGATTAAGTCAAGGAGTCTGGTATTTTAACATTCTGAGAAGGAGCATAATAGGATTGGGAAAACACAAAAGTCCTGAATGCATGCAGAGCTCAACATAGATAGAGAAGAAGGCACGCACATAGTCCTATCCTTGCTTCCCTCCAAACTTCATTCAGGTTGAAGATCTGATCAGGACCTATACAAGAGTTGTTTGAAAACGTGCAATGGTATACAGTATAGGATTCAACAACCTGCTGTATCATAGACAGGTGTGTTCATATGAAAGCAAATCTAACAGAGTTCATTTTGAGACTTTCTACAATGTATGGTCATTAGAAAAAGGCATGGGTAAGGTTGCAGGCAAGGCCCTAATCTCTCTCCATTTTGAACGTTGCATTTGTGCAAAATAGAGATTTTTTTCACCCTCTTTTTGTTCTTACATATATACTTAAATCAAGTAACTACCCATTAATTCCTATTGTATCATAAATCCCATCATCCCATGCAGCCATATTTCTCCATTGTATTCTATTGGTATTATTATTATTGGTACCTGCTGTTTTATTTTAGCAGACTTTCCCACTAGTTTTATAAAAAACATATACATAGTCATATTGCACAATTTCTATGTAGCTATTTTATTGAATGATCACATATAGAGAAGCTCTCAATGTATTGCATGCATAGTTTATTCATGCAGTGTATTTTCTTTCTGTGCATGTATCCTCATGAATCAAGACACAGCAAGGTGTTTTTATCAAGGTATCTTGTTTGACTCTAGCAACATCATAACTTGTGGATAATAGAAAACCTCAACTGAGATTATGCTATGCTCTATTACAACGCAGAGTGATATTACACTTCACTATTATATTTTGGGTTTTTTTTGTTGTTCAGTAGCATCCTATCAAGGGTTACTTTTAATACAACAACTAACAATTGAATATTCTCTTTTCAATAAATCTGGTCTTAGTTATTCTTTCATTTTATAATGTTTTCTCTGTTATTACCTCATAACTAACAAGTTTGGAACTCTATACCATAGCTTGCAGGGTCACATAACTGATACCTTGCACATATTAATAAAAAGTGGAGCCTTCCAAAGTAAAACACTTGAGAAATAGTGTACAAAACCCTTGCTTGGTTATGGATATTTGAGGGAAATTATAATACATGGATACCATTTCTTGAGTAAATTAATAAATTAGTAAAAAAGAACTGAAGGAATGCTTGCTGAAAGGAATATCCCACACATCTGAATCTAACATTGTAAATGTAGTATTATTGTATGTCCATTTTTCCTCAAGTATTTCTTTTTTGGAATATTTATTGGGAAATTGAATATTATCCTCATGTGCATATAAATGGAAGGAAATAATTAATAATTAATAGGCAATAGTTAACGGAGAAATCTTAGCAATTGGGAATCTGGATATTTTCAATTCATGCATGGACAAGCTAATAGCTGAATAAAATGTGGAGCATTAGAGCATAATTTCAAAGATCTAACCATAAGGTAAAATTATATGGATTTTTTCAGGGAAAATGTTGAGAGTAAGCCAGTATAACTATTTTCTTTTCTTCGATCCAACGTACTGTAGATAGTACATGGAGGCAAAGCAGTTGAATGTACAAATCTCCATTTCTGTAAGAGAAGCATGGATGGTCTCAAGAATGTGGTAGATTTAACATAACTGCTAAATCCAGTTCACATCTCACATTTAAAAAAAAAGCTAAAAAGAGAAACGAAGAGTCAAATTGCACATAGTTTTTCTGCTTCATTTGCTCTGAAATTCACTTTAATAGCCTTGACTGATTGGATTTTCCTTTCCTGATTTCTCCCTAGTATTAAACAAACAGATATTTACTTCATTCTGCTCCCTGCTATTTTGTGTTGTATGGGATGCTCTAACACAGAGGTCCCCAGCCTTTTGGGCACCAGGGACCGGTTACGTGGAGAGAGGTTTTTCCGTGGACCAGAGGGAGCATGGTTTTGTGTGCTGCCTGGATCCCACGGATGGGGCTTTGCTAGTTTGTACGGCCCAGTTGCTGACATGCCGCGGCCCAGTACCAGTCCATGGACCAGGGGTTGGGGACCCCTGCTCTAACAGGTTTAAGGATAACTGAAGGTGCCCTCTTTTCTGCAAAGATAGACCTTAGAATGAAAGCAGGCTGAAGGGACTGTTAATTTAGTGGACTGAAAACATGGAAACAATATAGATTGCTAGTAGAGATCCCATTTCATATTCAGTAACATTCCAAGGTGGATTATACAGTATATACTGTAAATGATGCATATTTTTAGAAATATTTTCCCTTCTATTTTATACATTCCATGTCATATTATTTATCCCCACCACTCAGTGTACATAGTAGAGAATTTTTTTAAAAAAACTCCATTACATTTTTCTTTTAATCAGAGAGCCAGTGGTCATATAAACTTTACCCTGTCTAATAACTTGTGTTATCCCCACTGGATTTTGCTGATTGGGCCAGAGTAATTGAAAATCTGCTGAAACAGCTATGGATCTAATGGAACACAAGAGCAGTAGTATTTCTCACCCCCGAGGGAACATTTCCAAATCAGCATTTCTGTTCAGGCTCGGTTTTGGTTTGGCTGGGGAAAACAGTCTATATTACATTCTCTGGCAAACGATCTAAAATGTTCGTAGAAGTAGATAGTGTATTAAGGTTGTCAGAATTAATGCTTGTTGTTTACCTCTGAGCACTGTCAACACGAAGAAATGTTTGGGTAAATGTCAGCGCGCCAGATTTCCATCAGTTCCTTCAGCATCCCGTCACTGTTCCCAGTGGCAAGAGAATTTCCATAGTTATAACGTGGGGTGATCGGCGAGACTCCAGGCAGACTATGAAGACATAATGTAACGGGGACAGGAGGGAAATTGCTTGAATAGGAATGCTGAAGATTCTGAAAATTCTGAAAAAAACAGGTAGCATTATCATTTACTTCCTCTTAAATTCATGCAGTATTCAGAGGGAAGTAAACAAAGAAATATCTGCCAATCCATTATTCATTTTAAAATCAAGAATAAATTTGATTAACATCAGAATGCAAAACAAGGTGGATTGCTTAATTTCCCCAAAAAAAAAAAAAAGGAAGAAAGAAAGAAAGACTCTTGTGCTGACTCTAACAAAGGGCTTGATTTCTTAAAGTAGGGACATTTTATTAGTTGCTGCTATTGATCGTGCATTTTCTTCTTTTCATTCCTTGTTATTTTTCTTCTGTCTTTCATTAGACTGAACCAATTCCTTGCTTCCTCTGGCTGTGAGCCCACACGTCACTGAACAAAATGTACTGTAAAAATGCTTTTAGTATACTCTGAATTTTTTGCAGAAGAAATCAGAGTAGTCTACTCTCCATGAGGGAAAAATAAATTATAAAACGTACAAATATAATTACAAATAATTAAACCTACAAAAACATCAGCATAGAAGAGCAAAATGTTAATTATGCTAATATATCTAGAACAACAGATCAAAGAACAATAGGAATAACAATAATAAAATTCTAAACTCCCACCAGCAGTTCACCTCCCAATGACCCTAACCTATATAACCTCCCTATCACAAGACCCATCATAAGTCTCTGATGACTCATACCTGACCCATCACAAGACCCTCACTTGACACACCCACACCTGAAGCCCTTATAAACAGAAGAACACTGACACTGACATCCCCTAAACTCCGCTGAAGATGTTACCTAGCTGGTAACAAAACATTCAGAAACCAACCCCTCAAGCTCAGAGAACGAACCTTCACCCTCATCCTACATCTGAGCTACAGATATTCACCACTATTGCAAAATTCTAAAGGTTCAGAGCACTTTAGCTTCTTCGTTTTCTATTTGTAGATTTTGTGGTCCCACCAGTTCTTGCATCCAGGCAGATGGAATTTCTTGCAAATAATCCAGTCATGCCATTGTAGTCAATCTGTGTGATCTTCTTGCAGCAGCTAACTAGGTGATCCACTGTTTCTTCAGTTTCTTTGCAGAGGTGGCATTTGTTGCCTGTTGCTATCTTCTCGGTTCTGGTTTTAGTGGTGGAATTCAAATATGTGATCAACCGGTTCTCTGTGTGGATGCCGCTTCTGGAAATCCATTCTGGGCCTGGGCAACAAAAAATTAGCTACCGGTTCTGCCGAACTGGTGCGAAATGGGTGAATCCCACTACTGTCTGGTTTTGTATGCATTTGTTCTTAAGGCTTGGTCTTGGGAAGCCAGAATTAGCCTCTTGGATTTTTTCTTAACTTTCCTGCTCTTAGCCATTGCCGAGTCTTGTTGCTGCTTGGCCTGATTAGTAATACTTTGCCTTGCCTCTTCTTCATTTGGTCTTTCTTGTATGCCAGTTTGATCTCTCCACTAGAGGCAGTCCTTGATTTATGACTGGCCACTTAGTGACTGTTCAAAGTTACTATGGATCTCTCCAGGGCTACAACCTGGATTTATAGATGATCGGGCCCCTTCTGGAGTCACCTGGTTGTATATTGAGCATTCAGGAACAGACCTGCATTTACATTGTGTACAGCGTCCCACTGTCACATTAACTTGATTTATGTTTTTTGCCAGAAACTGATATTTACTTCCAGTTTCTGGCAAAAAAATTGCCATTGCAGACAATGGAGTTTCTTAACAACTGCCACAAAAAAGGTTGTAAAATTGGGTGTGGTGACCTGCTTAAAAACCACCATGACTTACAACCATAAGTCTGGGCTCAATTACGATTATAACTTGAAGACTTTCTGGAATGGAGTGGGAAAGCAGATCCAAGGCCTGCAGAAATCTTGAAGGGGGGAAAGCAGAGCAGGGAGTGTCTCATAGGAAGGAGGCATTGGGAGGTCTGGACAGGTGGGCCTGAGCCTGCACTAGGTCTTCCAGGGCCTCCCACACTCCTGAGCTCCACTTAACAACATGGATAGGATCATTAAGCAAAGTACTTAATGACAGCATAAGGGGGAGCCGGGTTAAGAGGGCATTAAAGCAATCACATGGGCACCTCGCTTAATGATTGTTACAACTTCCAACCAGAAGTGAGCAGACTCCATTACGTACAGACTACCTGTGCTCAATACATCTTCATGGTATACTAGCTTCAGTGCATCTTCACTGTTCTTCAGGTATACTTCTGATGCCCTTTTTTCTTCTTCAGCTCTCTAGTGTACTTGCAACATTCCACACAGACCAATTTTTATTTAGTAAGCAGAATCTGTTAATATTGCTGCGCAAATGAAGGGCATAATTCATTATAATGATTTTTGTGGTCTTTTTATCAACTGCTTTTAGTTCTGCTTGAGTCCAATCCACTATTCCAGCTGTGTATTTAATGACTGGAATTGTCAGGTGTAAATTGCTTGATGATATTTCCTCCTCTGAATTTGGACTTTAAGATTTTCTTCACTGTCCTGATGTATTCACTTATAACCTTCTTCTTGACTTCAGTGTGCTTGATGTTGTCAGCATGAAAGATGCCAAGTTTCATCTTGACTCTTGATCTTATTTCCAGCAGGCATCTTGATTCCTTCGGTTTTCACTATTTTTCTCCTGTTGAGGGTGTGGATGGCACGTTTGTCCAGTCCAAACTCCCTTGCATTATCTTGGTCCTATATATATAGACAGTGTTCAGTGATTCTATTTCAGATGGTGTTTTTTCATGCAGTTTCAGATCTTCCATGGAGCACATATCATCCCAGACTTAATAATTGTCAATAAGAAAGAAAACAAATTTGGATAGTGGACATGGCAGTACCTGGAGGAAGCAAAATAGAAGAGAAAGTACGGAGAAAATCACAAAATACAAAGATTTGTAAATAGGAGTTTGGTTATTGGTGCTGGTGCCATACCAAAAAGCCTTGAAAGCATTAACAAAATTTCCATCTGTCAATTACAAATGACCACATTGCTTGGATGCACTCATGTACTGTACCAATATATTATAACATCCTAGGTACTGAGAAGAACACGATGCATATGAAGGCCAGCAACAACTAAAGAACTGGCAGCTATGATTTCACAATTGTTGTGCGCATAATAATAATAATAGTATGATTAGTGAAATATAAAATATAGAAAAACAATGAAGCAATTTTTAGGTCACCAAAGCATTTCTGTAAAGCCGATTCTTAAACAGTGTCAAAAATATTCAGTGATATGAAGCTAAGGGAAGGCATTATTTCTATTACAAGGAGGTGAAAAAGTCTTAATGACATGTGTTGACATTAGGTTTTCCAATCTTAGCAAAATATAAAATAATAGCTTCCCCGAGGAATCAAAAAGGGGGCATTTTGCTAATTATAGGTACAGCTGGGAAGATGGGCTAGAGAAGCATTGCTGTGCATATAGGTCAGGTGCCAACCATGTTAGGAAAGTTTGAGCTGGACACCAGCCATGTTGGGAGGTTTGGTAGTCAAAACAGTGGGCCAGAGGTTAGGCTGGAGGATGGTCCCTGCCTTTGGGCCTGGTGCATTTGCCACATTTGTGAGCCTGTATGGGCCGCACTAGGAAGTTTGGAGGCTAGAGGAGTAGGCCAGAGAGCAGGCCCAAGGACAAACTACAGCAGGGGTCTTCAAACTTGGCAACTTTAAGACTTGTGGACTTCAACTCGCAGAATTCCTCAGCCAGCTGCTGGCTGAGGAATTCTGCGAGTTGAAGTCCACAAGTCTTAAAGTTGCCAAGTTTGAAGACCCCTGGACTACAGCTGCAACCCTGGCCATGAGTTGTGTTGGCCATTTATATAGATCTGGTGTGGCTCACTCATTGTGCCTGTGGGCTTTTTGCTGGTTAAATAAATGGCGAGAGCACTGGCCGCCTTTACAGCTCTGACCACAACGGGGGCGGCGTTTGTTGTGTTTGTAACCTCTTTTCTTGCCGGCCTCTGTCCTCATGGATTGTATAACTCTATTTGGGTTATATTTGGGATGTGGGTGTTGGCCAGGCTGCTGGATGGGGGGGATAGCAGTAAAGTGGCAGTGTTCTATGAACCCTTCCCCTTCCCCCCACAGTGTCTGTAAAGGGATAAGAGGATCAATCAGTCCAATTCCACCTGCTAGCTCGGAACCTCTGACTGTGTGATTCCTCCCACCTCTGGATGAGAGCCAGAGGTTGGGTAAGAGTGAATGAAAAGGGAACCCTTACTAGCTGGTAAGAATGGCAAGGAGGAGGCTCCTGTAAGTATGAGGGTCTTTGTATGTATGTGTGTGTGTGTGTGTGTTTGTGGGTTGAGTTGGGGAGATGGTCACTTACCCCTGATAGGATTCAAATGAAGCTAAAGAGCCTCAGGGTGCCCAGCTTCCCTTTCCTTGGATGGATTGGATTGAACACTATGGGAGGCCCCCCAACCTTGGGAATTGAGGGTGGGCTGGATTGGAGGATAATACGCCTTGGTGGGATATGAGCCAGCCAAAGAGTTACAGTGGTGATAGGCATAGGGAGATATAGTTGGGAGATTAGGAGCAGGCCATTCTTTGGGAAGCCAGGACCAATGTCTCATACCAGTTTCACGTTCCAGCTCCTTGGCCTCAGCCCTGGTTTTCAGCTGCTGCTTCTAAATGCCAGGCCAACCTATAATAAGGCCTCCCTCATTTGCAATTTAATCGTTGATGAGAGGGCCAACCCGGCATCTATACCCTGGCTGGGCTTGTAAGATGGGGTGGCTCTTTCAGAGATAGGCCCAGCTGGGGTTTGGGTGTGGAATCAGCCAAGACTTCAGGGCAGGGGTAGAAGTGTGGGCAATTCTCTTCTGTGAATCCCTTGCCGCCTTCAGGGGCACTATACCACACATCCAGTGTGAGACCCGGCTAATTAAGTTGAGTTCTAGGGATCAGTTGCACCAGCCTCCCTGTTGCATAGCAACCTCCCTGCCTGAACTCCTTGATTCCATTTCTGGGTTGGCAGTGGAGTTTTCTAGACTTATGGTCTTGGGAACTTCGATCTGCCTTGTCTGGAGGTGAGTCTGAGATGGTCAGGACAGGCAGAAATGACGATTTTACCAGAAGTAACTTCTCTATTACTTCAGCAGTATGATCTGGCTATGAGTAATAAGTGGGGGGGGGGGATGCATTTGCTCATATTTTTATACTTATTTATAGTGACCAATGTTGGCCTCAGGCTTCTAGTTTTTGATAATAAACTGTCTGAACAATATGTTTTCATCTTTCAAATAGTTGTTCGTAATAATGCCAACATGGCTACATTGTTCTGTGTTTTTGAAAACACCCAAGTTTATATTTGAATGTGACATTTAGGCTAAATTTCTTCTTGCCTCCATCTGCTAGAAGGGAAATAAAACGCTTAGGAGCTCCCAAAGCCATCTCTGGGATACAGTGGTAAATGTCTTACTATCTCCATTTAAAACAATGAAGTAGTATCTGCCGCTTTGCGAAAATACATGTCTATCGTTGATGAATCTAAGGATTATTGTTGAGTCCAAGTAACGCAGAGGCAATCCATCTAAAATGTCACATGTGAATAAAAGCATCTGGTTATGTAAAATGATTGCTTCTCTCTTTTTTAAATAAATAATGTTCTGGTAGCTCTAAGGTATGTGGAGGCTTCTAGAATTGCTTTTTTTTTTTTTTTTTAAAAAAAGGTGCATCTTTCACTGAAATACGCATCCAAAGTGAGAGAGCCAAGTAAAATCAAATAAAGAAGAATAACATATCTAGAAAGCCTCCAAAGGTGGGGTTCCAATTTCAGGATTTAGAATAGAGAAAGTCAAAGATAGTTTTGTACCCAAAGGGATACTGAAAACTAAATGGTCAAGGCTTCTCACGTGAATATTATATAACTGAGTGGTGGAGCATATGTTTTTATGCAAAGTTCCAAGTTTGATCTCCTAGGAAGGCTGAGCAAAATTCACATTTGAAGTGACGAATGAGATAGTGAACAATTCAAGTCCCTTTAAAGGCAAATATACGGTATGCTCCATTTCTTTTTCTTTCTCTCCCTCTTTGATAAGAATTAAAATTTACAACATGCTCAGTACGGGTTAAGCTAAAGCAGTTATGCAAATACAACCAAGTTGGCAGATTCAAACATTCAAATATTTAAAATGCTTGGTTGTATTTAACAGTTTGCAAAGCAATCAGAACAATGTTCGGCACAGTCTATTTATGAAAATGATGGTCTGTTACTTGCAGTGGCTCTACCTCCTAACGACTAGAGCAGCGTGAAAAGATAGACCCGGATTCCTGCCTTGGGCAGTGGGTTGGAGTAAAAGACCTCCAATATCCCTTCCAGGCCTATGATTCTAAAACCACAATTAAATTTCCACACTTCTCCACTCTGACACAGTGATTTGTTCCTTGACACACTTTTGCCATTGTTATTCCCTCTGGGCATTAACCAAAGACTGCCATTTCAAGATGAAGATCCCCCTCCCACTAAGAGTCACTGCCCATCTAAGTGGAAAATTAATGGCAGGTAAAGACATTCACATGCTTAGGTTTTCTCTTCTAGTCTTGTGCCTCCTAGACAAATAAAATTGTGAGGTTACAGTCTGGCTTCTAAAGGCTGCAAATGCAAAATACTAATAAGTTGCCACTTGCAATGGGAATATTTAAGTTACTGCAATCATGCTATTTATTGCAAACATTTGAAGTTTTGTTTCTTTGATACTCAGCTTTCTCTGAATGTCATACCTAGAAGCTATCCAGTCAAACTTTACTAGAACTCTACTGTGAGCCCTTGGTGTACTTTCTTCAGATATCCTTCTACAACAACCTGAAGGCAAATATGTCATCTAAAATATTAGCCAAGACAATCTTTTTGAGGTGAATCACTGGCTCAGCTAACTTTTGATGATATATGCAGCTTTTCACTCCTTTTTTAATATTGCTCAGTCGCAGCAGAACTACTCATGAATTTAAACAGAGAGTCCTTGATCTAGATAGATGAAATGTGATGGTAGAAAATACACATAGCTCAGAGCAAAATGTTGGATTGTACGAATTTTCTGATCCTGGTTTTTCATTTGGAGATAATGCAAATGCTGAGATGGTCTCTTCAGTGCTTTGATCTTGGAGAAATGAGAGATTTCTTGTTTGTTGTGAAATATGTCATTGCCTGTCCTACCAACCTCTCCCAACTGTGATTAGATGGGTTGTGTTTTTGGATGCTGTTGTTTCCTTTATGATTGACATGTCATTATCTGGTTCTTGTTATAACAATGCAGTACTATCTTACATTTATGTTGTTAATCATTGTGTGGTAAACAGGATGGAATGTAAAAGTTTAAATTTTTAAAAGTAGATTTTCTTGGTAAGAGTGATTTTTTGTTTATCTGTATTAGTAGAAAATTGCACAGAACTAAGAAAATTGATGAGATTTTTTTAAACAATATTTTATTAGGTTTTATAAGGGTGGGGGGAAAATAGGATTGATATAGGTAGTGGGATGGGATTTGAGGTGGGGTTTGGGGATGGGGTTGGGATAGGGACAGGATCTAACTGTGGGAAAGAGAACAAGTATTTAATATTACATATATTGACAGCTGCGAGAATAGCATTTGCCCAATATTGGAAAAATGAAAATATACCATCTGATGAGATCATAATTAGGAAAATTCTAGAATGTGCAGAAATGGACAGACTAACCCTAGAGATTAAAGAGAAAGAAGACTCGGTCTATTTTAAAACATGGGAAAGCTTTTACAAATGGTTAGCAAAACGAGTTAGCGAGAAATGATTGTGAAATTTAATAAGATGAATGATATCTACTGATTAATTGATATACTTTATGATTATTGTTATTTTTGTTGACTATAGCTATTTATTATCATATTAACTATTCTTATTGAATATCTGTATCCAGACAATAGTCTGTTTGCTAAAGCTTGGAAATGTTATTGGGGGCAACCCTATTGTTGTACCTACCCCTATCCCAACCCCATCCCCGAACCCCACCCCGAATCCCATCCCACTACCTATATCGAAAATTGATGAGATTTTTGGTGTTGTAATTTTTGATGCTATAATTCAGTTTAAACTGACCATGAGGAATGACTCAGAAGGCAGAGAACAAGATGTGACCCAAATTTCAAGCCCTAGACTTGCATTGGATCAAAATATTAAGAAGCCTGTGTGACTGGAAGATCAAGAAATGTTTCAGATCTCAATTGTTTTGGTTTAGACCAGGAATGTCCAACCTTGACAATTTTAAGACCTGTTGACTTCACCTCCCAGAATTCCTCAGCTAGCTTAGACTATAGTGAATCACTATTTTTCCATGACGGTGGGCAGGGGGGATGCACAGGACTTCCTAGAAGCTTGGCCCGCTGATAAATTAGCAATCAACAAATATATAGACTAAGAACCCGTCTATGCACTATTCAAAAACAAATATCAAACAGAGAAGCAAACAGTGCAGATCATTGCAATTTCCGCCATTATGCTTGCAGTGGGAGAGGCTGCCTGCTGTTTTTTTTTTCCAGCTATAACAACGAATCAGTACATAGAAAATAATATTAAGTTTACAGCAGCAATCTTATTGGACTTCCTAGAGAGCCAGAAAAGCTCTCATTGTGAAGAAATAAATTGTTTCAGAGGACAGGACATACATAGCCTCAGGGATGGGACAAGTGTGCATATTCTTCCCACATGGTCTTCATTCACAACAATTGTGTTGTCAAGA
The DNA here is from genome assembly GCF_001527695.2 of Protobothrops mucrosquamatus. Classification (NCBI taxonomy): domain Eukaryota; kingdom Metazoa; phylum Chordata; class Lepidosauria; order Squamata; family Viperidae; genus Protobothrops; species Protobothrops mucrosquamatus. Next base: position 107,011 of record NW_015386563.1, on the reverse strand, counting down.
CAACTTCCCATTAGGCTGCATTTCAAATTTATAAAATGAACCTTCAATGAATTCTCACATTTGGTATTCTGGCAGTCATCTCCCTGCCCTTGCCTCCACTTAGAGATCATAGCCTCCGTTGTGACTCTTTTTGCTTTTTCTGAAGTATTGGGAAGGTGGGGCAATGTTAGATATCAATGGTTTTCTGTTAGGCACTTAATCACGTAAACAGTTTTCTATTGCTATATCCATGACATCTTTACATGATTCAAAATCTTATTTTAAAATTCCCTATAAACATTACCCTGACTTTTCTAGTTCAGATTCTTGGCTTTTTTAAAGTCAAAATATATTACAATGGGCTTCAGTGCTATAAAACTACTTGTTTATATTTTTCCTGTCTTTTATATGAAAATCCCATTATATTGTTTGGCGTTCCAGATAATTACTTCTGAGCTACCACTTTATATTTACTTCTACCCCTCAAGCCATAGCTGTTAGAACTTGTGATTCTAGGAAAAGTTAATCCTATCAGTTCAAGGTCTGCCATTGTCTGATCTGAACTCAATAATTCACACCTTTTTTTTCCTATTAGCTCACAGAACTATGTGCAACTAATGAATTGTAATTCCAATGTAATGTTTGAAATGGAACCATGGGGTCCTAATTGTTTCTGGAAAAATGTAAAATGGAAGGTTATCCAATGCTACCGCTAGTCTCAGAAAATTTGAGATGCTTTCACTCTGTAATAATTCAGCAGAGGCAGAACTAGTAGTATAATCTCAATCAAAGAACCTGTTTCTCAGATGATAGTGCATCTAACCCTGGTGAGATTCAGAAACAGTCTTTGTGCGACATGGGGTTTTCATAACAACCCTGCAAATTAACGTCCAACATTTCCCGTATCAAAGTATAAGCCTGACGTGTCAATCTGGTGGCCTCTGCTTCTTCTGTCCCAAAGGTGCTTTTTCAAAAGGCAAGTGGACTGTTTTTCCTTGAAGATGTTTCGCTTCTCATCTAAGAGACTTCTTCAGTTCTGGCCATTTTCTTCTCTGCATTGTGAGATCTGTGTTCACTTAGAACAGGGGTCTTCAAACTTGGCCCTTTTATGACTTGTGGACTTTAACTCCCAGAATTCCTCAGCCAGACAGTTGAAGTCCACAAGTCATAAAAGGGCCAAGTTTGAAGACCCTTGACTTAGAAGAACCAAGAAAAAAAAACACTGGAGGGAGAAGTTGAGGGGAAAACTTTCCTCTCCTCTTGCTTATTGTCAACAGGATAGGTCTCATCAAGTAGATGAGAAGAGGAAATGACTGACCTGGACAAGTAGGACATTTCACTTCTTATCCAAGTCAGAACTGAAAAAGCTTCTTGTATAAGAAGCAAAATGTCTTCAAGGAAAAACAAAAGTCCAGTTGCCTTTTGAAAAAGCACGTTTGGGACAACCATGATCTGGATCTCCGTAAATCAGAGGTCCCCAACCTTTTGGGCACCAGGCACCGGTTACTTGGAGAGAGGTTTTTCCGCAGACTGGAGGGGGGCGTGGTTTTCTGTGCTGCCTGCATCCCATGGATGGGGCTTTGCTTGTTTGTGCGGCCCGGTTGCTGGCCTGCCGCGGCCCGGTACTGGTCCACGGACCGGGGGTTGGGGACCCCTGCCATAAACCACTAGTTCTTCTGCACTCTGACTCATTTGAGCTTAGCAGGGAAAGTGCTGCTGCATGAGTTCCAGAGCATTGCCAACGAAGGATTTATTTTTTCCATGATCCTGTTGACAATAAGCGAGAGGAAAGGTTTGCCCCTCAACTTCTCCCTCCACTACCGTATTTGTTTTTCTTGGTTCTTCTGAGTGAACACAGATCTCACAATGCAGAGAAGAAAAGGGGTGATTAATCACTTGGGTAAGCCTTGAGGAAAATATGTCTGACTTGAATTAGCAGCAGCTTTTCGGTGATAATAAAATCAAAGGTGGGAGAGAGTTGCTGGCAAAGAGATGCAATTTTTAATTAATTTTAATAGCAAAATGTATGTAACATAGAATTGTCATTCATGGGAAAGGTGGACTTTTGTTCTTTCAAGGGTTGTTGAAGTGTTAGATTGCGCATCACCTCTCTAGAGCTTCTTTCAATCAGAGTCATTTCTATACAGCGTTGATTGTAGGGAATTTACACTAAGATGGGTGTTTTATTGAAAAAATATGTGTTTCCTAGGAAATTTGTTCTGCTTATGATAGGGCCTGACAATAATTCACTGTTTAATTATAACAGTTACTAATATACATTACATACTCCTAGATGGGTTTGATTCTAAGAAGTAACTAGTGTCAACATCCTGTTTTTCACTATTATTTATTGTGTATGTAAGTAGCAAAAGAAACGGCAAGGCTGCTTAATTATTAAAACTTTTTTATACAACATAAATAATATTTAGTTTATGTCAGCATAATGAGTAAATATATCATGTAATCCAGCTTTTCTGACATAGACATGCACAGTGCATTTTCTACATTCCTTTTTATCTAGCATCCCTTCTCTGCTATATATTTCGTATGGTATAGGTAATCCCTGAGTTATGAGCGTTCCCTTAGCAAGCATTTGAAGTTACGTGATAAGCACCCCCTAGTGTTTATGAAAAAGTCCCAAAATTACGAATGTTGCCGCACCGTGGCGGTTGTTCACTCTTACGAACAACCACAGTTGCACTGCAACATTCACCCTGGCTATTCCCTCCCTGCACCCTCCACCCCAGATCTCTCTAGGCACTAGGCCTATGGATACCTACCTTGCGAAGATTGAGAGATCCTTCACTTTCTTGGCTGCTCCATGCCTTTGCTGCATTCACAGAGAATGGAGGCCTAAAGTAATGCAAGATCACATGAGATCAGTGGCATGAGATCTCACACTGCTTATCTCACGTGATCTCACAGTAGTTTAGGCTTCTGTTCTCTGCAACAGAAAATGAAACAAAAGCCAGGGGAGGTTTGTGCATGCCTCTGGGACCCCAATCCGGGTGTCAGAGGCCTTTACTATGCCACTGCCACCCAGAAAGGAGCCTGGAAACGTTTCTGCGGACCTCTGAAGGCCTGATCCAGGCATTGGATGCCTTTTCTGGGCCGCTACCACCCAGAAAGGAGGCCAGGGAATGCTTCCATGTGCCTCTAGAGCCGCAATCTGGGCATTGGAGGCCTTTTCCGGACTGCTGCCACCCGGAAAGGAGACCAGGGGTAGCTTCTGGAGGCCCAATCCAGGCTTCAATGGCCTTTTCCGGACTTCTGCCACCCAGAAAGGATGCCAGGGGAGGCTTCAGCTGACCTCTGGAGGCCCGATATGGGCATTGGAGGCCTTTTCCGGGTCGCTGCCATCTATAAAGGAGGCCGGAAATGCTTCCGCAGCCCTCTGGAGGCCCATTCTGGGCCTCCAAGGCCTCCTCCAGGCCTCCGAGGCCCAGAACGGAGGCCATGGGTGGTGGCCACATGCTTCCAGAGATCTGTTCTGGGCCTAGGAGGCCTCCCTCTGCTCTTGCCAGGAGTAGAGAAAGAAACAAAGAGGCTGGAGAGGAGACAGATCTTCACAAGGTAAGTGACCCAGCATGGTAGGATTGGGCAGGGGAGCAATTGTGGGGATCCCAGGGGAGGGAGCATGAAGTATCTTGGGGGGGGTAGTCTCAAGCTGGTGGCCTGTTCCATAACTAGGTCCCCCATGGCCTTCCCCACCCTGAGATACCTCATGTTCACTTAACGAGCTGTGCATTCGCCCATGCATTAAATTAGCGAATGCATGGGCAAAAGCTGGGAGTGAATCGCGTTCAAAGTACAAGACTCACTCCTATAAATCCTCGAGTTACGAATGGAATGGGCAGGCTCCATTGCATTCGTAAGTCGAGGACTAGCTATACCTGCTCCCAAGCAGTGTTTATTCTTCTGGACTTCCCTTCTGGTTAGTTTGGAGACACTGCTCTAATTTTCCTTTTCAAAAAGCACATAAGGACATTTTAAGAAGAAAACCTTGAGAGATATAGCCTTCTCATTGCCACAATGAATACCAACTAAGCCTGGGCCAGCTGCTAAGTGTTCCAGGCAGCCAGGATCAGCAGAGGCCAAGACAGTGGCTGGAGGCAACATGCTTATCATAATTTATTTATTTTATCAAATTTCTATACTGCACATCACATTGGTGTGACTCTGAGCAGTTTACAGATAAGACAGTAAAATCATATGAAAGCTGTAATTAAAAACAAAGTTAAAACCCAGATTGAATACAAAGTTTAAAAAGAACAATTGCAGAGTTAAAAGGCAGAAGTGCCTTCAGCCCACCAACCACCTCCAGGGTTGCGAGGCACGCTTAGAACCGTAGGCCAGTTGGCAGAGCCAGGTCTTTGTGCTCTTCTGGAATAGTGGGGGAGGGGCCTCCCTTGCTTCTGGGAACAAGCTGTTCTATAGGGTGGGGGCAATGGCAGAGAAGGTTCTTTTCCTAAACCCTGTATGCAGAATTTCTGAATTACGTATAATGCTAAATAGATTTTTTCCACTATATATATAGGGCATATGACTATACCAACGTTGCCCTACGTAGTGCTCACACTTTTCTCTCCTGTTTGCCATCTTTATTTTGTATTCTTGGCTTTGGATTGTTCTAGCTTTTAGCATCTCTATTGAACAGATGTTTTAGCTTGGCAATATGCCTCCTTCTTGTTCTCTACATCTCTTTGGGACAGAACAATATTGTTGGCTTTGCTGGCTGAGGAATTCTGGGAGTTGAAGTCCACAAGTCTTAAAGTTGCCAAGGTTGAGGACCCCTGGTTTAGAGCACCAGTTCCCATATCTGCTGTCAAAAGTTTTGTTGTGCACTAATATTTACAAAGGGAAAGTTCAAGATTGGAATCTCATGGGTTCAGGTTTGTCATCTAGGGTTCTAGCACATTAATTACAGAACTTCTGATTTTTTCCAACATGAAACAAAACAATGGTTTGTCCAAAGCCTGTATGTGATATATTTTTGTCTCATTAGCTCAGGTTCTAGATTGGGAATAGAGAAGATGTTGCCACGTTTACAAAGGATAATGGCTTAATTTAATAGGCCTTTTGCAAGGTTATACTTTTTAATATATTAGAAGTTGAATAATAATACGTGTCACACATAATACATATGGCCATTCTGCTTGAAATTGTGGTTCGGCTAATTTTTCAGAATAAAATTATTTTATCTTCTGTATTTAAACAAAAATCTTCACCAATAGTAATTCCTTTTTGTTTGAAAACATCTTTCATTTTTAAAACTGGAATGTTGGGATTTTCATTTTTTTTTCCTTACTGGAGGGTTGTATCCATGGTTAAATGAAAATACATTTTTATTGAAATGTCCCAGTTTTGAATGCATTTCACACTGAAATTCTAAACTATGTGTCTCTAAATTTAAATATTTTACTTCCTAGATCAGTGATGGCGAACCTTTTAGAGACCGAGTGCCCAAACCGCAACCCAAAACCCACTTATTTATTGCAAAGTACCAGGGCCGCATCAGCATTGTGGTGCCTTCGGGGGGGCAGGGAAGCACCTCTGAGTGCCACTTCTGGCACACAAAAACCAGGGGCACAAAAATGGGCCACCGTGCTGCAAGGCGCAAAAACGGCCACCACTATGCCGCAGAGTGCAGATACAAGGCGCTGCACTACATAAGAATGGGGCAGGGATAGTGAGTATCACACAGGCACTAGCTCCACCCCATTTGCAGCGTGTGTGTGCTCGCGGCCCTGTGCACGCGTGCACGCATGTAAAATGCTTCCCCTTCCCTTTTCTTCCAGTCCACCAATCGACAATGGTTGGTGATCTCTACTCTACCACTTGTACTCAAGCTTGCTAGTCAGCCGCTTTGCCTCCTTTGTGCTGGGTGGGGCTCCTACTCTGGGCGGCGGGGACAGCCTGATGGACCTGCTGCTGGCGGCGGTGGCACTCTGAGTGCTGCCTCTGGCATGCGTGCCATAGGTTCGCCACCACTGTCCTAGATCATCACATTGTGTTTTCAGTTTGTTTTATTTCCAGTTTTAATGGGTTTGAAACTGATGAATTGCATTCTGCTTTCAAATACTCTTGTTTCAAATATTAAAAATCTTTACCTGATGCCAAGCAAATTCACCTGTCAAATAATTGTCTTTGAAACAGGTTCTATCTGATTAGTGGAGGAGTTCCTTTTATTATCTGTGGAATTACTGCAGCAACCAACATAAATAATTATGGGATAAAAAGTTACGCCGGAGCTCAGTTGTAAGTATATCCGTTTATTTTCCATGTATGATGCCACTGTTATTTCCTCTAAGAGTAAGTCATGATTAAATAACTTTCAGTCTGGAACCATAGCACCTAATCCAGGATCCCTGTCCAGTTAGTGACTGCCCATCAGCATGTGGTTTTTGTCATTTTATAACATTACGTATTATACTCTGCACACAGCCTAAAAACCCTCAATTATGGTTTTTAATGTTTCTAAAGTAAATATATAAATGCATGAGGGGACACACACCTGTTTCGAAATCTACTGATTTCTTCTAAATGCATTGATTTAACGGAGTACTAAAAAGTACTAAAGAGGCATTAATAAATTGTGTATTACAATATTTTGATAGCATTTAAGGAAAGCATTTCAATTAATGTCCTGGCAGATTTGGTGTTCCCATATTTGTAGAAAAGTGGAGGAAGTAAAGCAAACTCTGTTTTTCCTTCATGAAAATACTTTTAGGAAATTTCATTTGAGAAATACATTAGAAAAATGAAGAACCCTGGCAAAACTCTTCTGGAAGTTCTATCCTATTAAAACCTATTTATTCCATCACGTGTGATTAGACAATCACTTATAATCAACAGGATGTTAAAAGATCTGATTATTTATGTTCATAAATTTGTGGGAGACTTTCCTGCCAGCACTTTTACAGAAGTTGTGCTACTTTAGTTTAATCACTTTAATCACAGGCAATCAATACTAGATATCACAATATGAGTAGAAAACCAGGAAGCAGGTGGAGGGGTAAAATTGCTCAGGGGAGAAAGAGGTAGACTAAATCACAGCACAGTGTAGTGTATGCCTTATTCATTTTTCACAACACGACATACAAATGTAGACATTCTAACTTCAGTGTGTTTTTACGGAGCTAAGTTTTGAAGTGGCCTGTGATAAAGACCATTTTGAAGATACCACCACCCAGCGAAGGGGACAATTCCATTGGCTCTCACTTCATTTTACTTGCTATATGCTGTGCAGCTCTTGAAAGACTTTTGGGATATCTAGAGATTGTCTGAGGGAAGGTTTTGTTTTGTTTTTTCACAAATCAAGCAAACTGTTCTGAGGAATCAGAGGAAGCTGTTAATATTTTATGTGTTACTGAGAAGCGCTTGAGAGCAGAGAAATTCAAATAAGGCTGCATCGCACAACCTGAAAGGTACATGTGAGCATCTACTGAAGCAGCTCAGAATTTATCCCCTTGTTCATCCTACTGCCTGGAAAGCAGAGCCTCTGTAAGTGGCTGCTCAGGATATTTGGGGGAGGAAAAAACCTATACTCAAGAGTCCCTGGAATAAAACTAAGGAAAACCACCACAACAGGAATAAGGAAGAAACAGGTAGTGCAGTTCGTTTAGTGACTGTTTGAAGTTAAAATGACACTGAAAAATGTGACTTATGATCATTTTTCACACTTACTACCATTGCAGCATCCTCATGGTCAAAATTCGGTCGCTTAGCTTATTTATGACAGTTGCAGTGCCCCGGGGCCACGTGATCCTCTTCTGCAACCTCCTGACAAGCAAAGTGAAAGGGGAAACCAGATTCACTTAAGAACCATGTTACTAATTTAACAACTGCAGTGATCCACTTAACAAATGTGACAATAAAAGTTGTAAACTGTGGCAAAACTTCACTTCTCTTAGCAACATAAATGTTGGCCTCTATAGTGGTCGTAAGTTGAGGATTATCTGTAATTATGAATTATTTTCATAGTCTTGCAGCATATGAATTTTTAGGCCTGGCTCTTAAGAAGAAGAATATGTTGCCCAGCACTGTAATAACAGTACAGATTGTATCATTGTACCCTAACTATGGAGGTCATCCTAAAGTTAGGGGGCTACCACTGAAAAGGCCCACTCCAGGACAGCCACTCACTCCCTATTCTTCCCTAGTGGAGATGTTTACAGGTGGTCCTCAACTTACAACCAGTCACTTAATGTCCATTCGAAGTTAGGAGGGATCTCCCCAAAATTACTTACAGCCTGTTTTCAAAGATATGATGGCCACACCTGCCCCACAAATTTGCCTTTGCAGCCATTCGCAAGCATCTCAGGGTAACCTGAGTGCAATTCACAACTTTTTTTGCCAGTTCCACTGTTTCCAGAAAAATGGGGTTGCTTAAAAACTGCAGCATTTGCTCAATGACCACTGCATTTGCTAAACAAATACCACAAAAAAGTCCCCCCCCCAAAAAAAATCAAGTGGAGTCATGTGGTGCTTCAGCTTACAACTGCAACAAACTTATGACCATAATTTTGGGTTTAATTACAGTTGTAGGTTGAGGACTACCTTTAAATGATTATTTAAATTCATATATTACTTTATCCAGCTGTGGGCACTGGGTTGGTGGATAAAGGCTTTTGTTCTTCCAGGTTCATGTATGTTAACTGCTCCCCTCCTTTACATTAGCTGAGAAGAGTCTGCTTCCTCCACTTCCCTACCCAAAAGGAGTAAAGAGAGATTTCAGCAAACACACTGACAAAAAAATGTCTATACTAGTGGCTCTAAGTAAGCCCCCTTTCCCATCTTTTTTTCTTTTAATTGGAATCAACAAGTGGGGATGTAGGGAGGGGAGAGGGAAGGGGTGCAAGTGACAAAGTGTGTGTTGCAGTATAAACCACATGCCAGCCATACCTGTGTCCAATGTAAGGGACATTGTGAAAGGATAGAGTTAGTGTTATAATGTTGCAATGCACATTTCATCATCGTTTTATCATTGTAGTTTGTATCGGATACCTATGAGTGAGTGAATCCCTAAACATCCACAATTTTTCTCTGTGTATGCACTCAGATTTGACAATACACTGCAAGGTAATTTTATTAGCTGTGTTTCAAAACCAGAGTATTGCATTTGGTATCTAGAGAGCTTTAATAGAAACTTATTTTCTTGTATGATATGAGAGCCAGTGTGAGATGGAGATTAAAAGGAGTTTCACATTTACCTCAGCCACTGAGCTCACTGGGGGACCTCTGCAGTAGGCTGAGATCCTATCAAAAATATTACTTAAAACGTCTGTTTTAAAAGCTGTGCTATGGGTAAAAACCAAATAGGTGTTACAGATAGTCCTAGACTTACAACTAGAATTGGGACCCAAATTTTCATTGCCAAGCAAGGTGGCTAACTGAATCGTGCCTGAATTTATTACCTTTTGCCATGGTTGTTAAGCAAATATTGCTGTTCTTAAGTGAATCCTGCAGTCATTAAGCAAATCCCACTCCCCCCCCCATTGACTATGGAGATTCTTAGTTCTCCATATCATGATTATCTCAAAGGTGCTTTTTCAAAAGGCAACTGGACTTTCCTTTTTCTCTTTGAAGACGTTTCGCTTCTCATCCAAAAAGCTTCTTCAGTTCTGACTGAATGGGAGTGGTGGTGGATATGGAAGGGTTTATTTTCCTTTGCAGTCATCCGGTTGTTAGCATTCTCTCTGAAAGCCGTTGAGGCCATTTGGGGGTTTATCTATGCCGTCAGTGTCACCTGCAAATAGGTGTGGAATCTTCTTGGAACTGCTGAAAGGACTGTGTTGTAAACAGGAGACAGGTGGTTCAAGTGACCCTGATGGCACAGATAAACGGCTCTCAGACAGAGTGCTAATGACCAGATGACTGTAAAGCAGACATGTCAAACACAAGGCCCAGGGGCCGGATGCGGCCCACGAAGTGGTTTCATGTGGCCCACAAAGCCATCTTGGAAACAGTAAGGGAATGGCCCCCTCTGCCTTGGCCCTGGCCCAGACCAGCTGGGAGCCAATGTACAATTTTGTGGTGGCCATCTATGCTGAAACGCATTCAGTCTTAGCTCCATAAGCCCCCCCCCCCGCATGACCTGAGAGGAACAGTGAGGCTCCTCCAGTGGACCATGCCTTGGCACTTGCCCTGGTCCAACCCCCTTCTGCCAGAGACCCTCAGATCTATCCCACTCCTGCCCAGGCCCCCACAGGCCCCCTTGACGTGAACGATGTAGAGCTGGCCACACCCACCCAGTAGGCCACACCCACTCCATCCACACCCACCCAGTAGGCTGCACCCACTCCATCCACACTCACCCAGTAGGCCACACCCACCTTGGCCACACCCACCCAGCCCCCTGAGGGCAACCGCAATGCTGATGCGGCCCTCAATGAAATTGAGTTTGACACCCCTGCTGTAAAGGAATATAAATCCTTCCATTTCCACCCCTGCCGTCAACATTCAGTCAGAACTGCAGAAGCTTCTTGGATGAGAAGCGAAATGTCTTCCTCAAGGAAAAAACAGTTGCCTTTTGAAAAAGCACCTTTGAGACGTCCTCCATTAACTTTGCTTGTCAGAAGCCCATTTGGAAAGTCACAAATGGCGATCATGTGAATCCAGGACACTGCAAGTGTTGTAAATACGTGCTAGTTCCAAGTGCCCAAATTTTGATCATGTAACCATGGGGATGCTGCAACAGTTGTACAGTGCAAGGACCGGTTATAAGTCACTTTTTTCAGTGACATTTTAACTTTGAATAGTTGCTAAATGAATGGTTTAAGTAAGTAGAGGACTACCTGCAATTACCTTCACTGTACATATGTAAGTCCCATTTTTGTAGAGGACATATTTTTTCTAAACAATTTGCAGTTTATTATAAATGTCTTTATTTTGCATTAGCAGATAATTTGTCTTCCATATTATTAATTTGATTTCTTTCTTTTTTTTTTAAACTCTATTCCACCGTTCACCCTACCCTGATGTATAGTTGTTGGATGTCATGGGAGCCAAGCCTTGGTGCATTTTATGGACCACTTGCATTCATTGTTCTGGTAACGTGCATTTACTTCCTCTGCACCTATGTGCAATTAAGGCGTCATCCAGAACGCAAGTATGAATTAAAGGAAAGGATAGAAGATCAGCAGAGGTTGGCAAGTCCTGAACTTGGCCATAGTCACCTGACAGACCTTGGATCAGTTTCCCAGGCAACCTGTTCAATGATGTCTTCATCCTTGTTGGAAAATGAGCACTCCTTCAAGGCTCAGCTTCGAGCTGCTGCATTCACTTTGTTTCTGTTTACTGCCACCTGGACTTTTGGTGCCCTGGCTGTTTCCCAAGGACATTTCTTGGATATGATATTTAGTTGCCTGTATGGAGCATTTTGTGTAACCTTAGGACTCTTCATCCTCATCCATCACTGTGCCAAGCGAGATGATGTGTGGCATTGTTGGTGGTCTTGTTGCCCTTCTCGAAGAAACACGTACTCGGTGCAAGTCAACGTCCGTCCAAAAGTTAATGTCAACGGTGAAAGCCAAGCTCATGCCTCATGCCTTCAAGACTCACCGTGCCCAGGTAAATCAGCTGTTTTTAATCACCCAGCCATTAGTCATTGCAAGCTCACCAATCTACAGGCTGTTCAAAACCACGTCAACTGCCTTTCACCAGTCACACCGTGTTGTGCAAAAATGCATTGTGATCAGCTCCTGGAAGATGAAGCTCATATTCATGTACACAACGAAGGGACTTTCAGACCCAACATGCACATTCACAGATGTTTGAAAAGTAGAACTAAACCACGATATTTCAGCCGACATCGATCTGCAGGAGAAAGGGAGTATGCTTACCACATTCCTTCAAGTATTGATGGCAGTATACACAGTTCACATACAGACAGTCCACACAGTACACATGACCGTCACTCGGGCCACAGGCGGCCATGTTGTGCAAAAAACAGTCCCTATCCAACCATCACTCAGCCTGAAAGTAGTGATGCAAGTACTGTGATCTATAGTTGTGCTAAACTCCCAGAAACTGAGACAGGCCCCCATTTTGAAATGCATCCACGGACACAATCCTTGCCCTTCAGCACAACCAGCCACAATGGAATTCTAAAGGGAAACCTGCATGAAGCCATGATCTACAGTTCAGATAGTACAGGAAATATCAAAACAGGGCCATGGAAGAATGAAACTACTGTGTAGTTGGTAGGCCACATTTCTCGACTTGCAGCTCAAAGCATCTTAGACTGCAAACCTATATACAGCAATTTGGGAGTAAGCCCAATTAAATTCAGTGGGCTTACTTCTGAGTAGACCTAGGTAGGTTTGTACTGTTGGTCTTTGTTTTCCTTCTAAACTGAATAAGATTCTACGTGTTTGTGTAGCACATAAAATAACTGTACAGGTTTTCAACCTATTTTTTTTTCTTAATAAGGCTTTTAAAAAGCAGGGGCAGTCTTGAAATTATTTTTAAAAGAATGATAGAACAATGTTCAAGGAAGAACGAAAATGTAAATCTAGGAAGCAGACCTAGAGGTGTTTGTTACTACAGGTAGTCCTTGACTTATGACCACAACTGAGATTGGAATTTCTGTCGTATGTTGCTGTAGTCATAAGTAGGGTTGGACCCAATTTTACGACAATTTTTATGATGGTCATTGTGAATCACTGCAATTGTTAAGCAACTCCCACTGAAGAATCTAGCTTCTTCAGTGGACGGGGGTTTATTTTGCCCCAAATTACATAACAGCAGGATGTGGCAACTGGTTATAAATGTGAGTTAGTTGCCAAGCACTCAATGCAAGAGTGGTAGATGAAAGTACAAATCATAAGTTACTTTTTCCAGGCCACTTATCTTTGAACCATTGTTAAACAAAAAGTATAAGTCAAGGACTTCCTATATTATGTAATGTGGTATTGTTTTCCTTTTATTTTTTTAATCTGTATCGACATCAGATACTTTTCTACACATATCAGTATCACCACCTTTCCTTGATTATTTTTGCAACACAAATGGTTTTCTATTAATTTTTGAAGTCAGCAGAAAAAGAAAGGATTTTATAACCAGCCTAACACAGCTTTTTAGGCCTATAAAAACAATACTGCCTCTAAAGAGCTTCTGTAGCCTATGGCGTGTGAAACCATGTAGTGTATATGTCACTGTTCTGTCTTCTTTCTCTTTGGAAAGAAACACTAGGTAAAGTCCTACGTTAACATCTACAGTGCTGTACTGGTTGTATTTCTTTTTTGTTGTTAAGATTATTGTTAATAATAATATTTTTAATTTCTGCATGACATCTGTCAGGATAATGCCATTTGTTGTTTTCTAATGTTGCATATGTACAAAGGAAAAAAATACCCTATTGTAAAAGGCTGCGACCTATCCATGTTGGTATTAATCTAGAGCATTTTGACTCTACGAAAAGAAAAAAGGGAAACGTATCTTCTGCACCCCTTTAAGTGGCACAATCCTTTCTACGAGGTTAAAAGATTGCTTTGATAAGGGTGCACTCTAATGTCTCCGCAAAGCATGTCCCATTGAATGTGGCACTGTGTATGTCTCTAGTAGCTGTCTCTCCACCAGTTTCACTCTTTGGTCCATTTGCCTTTGGGAATTAACCTGCGAGTAGCCCTATCGTCATCAATCAAGGCAAAGTAGTGCTTTCCCATTAACTCTTTGAGGATTGCAATTATTCACTTAAGAAATAAAGTAGGGCATCAGCAGCCCGAGCTAAGCACTTTGAAAATGCATTGATGTCAATGAACAAGACATAATCTGAGTACTGGATTGCATTTTTTTCAACACTGAAACCCAAAGTGCTTAACTTTGATTGGATTGTTTCCTGACAATATTTCCAGATTGGAGGGAAGATTTATATGTGCATTGTTATGCAATGATCATCATCATCATAGCAGTCCAGTCCAAGAGTAACTAGTAAAAGCTTTGTGACTTTGATGGTCATTCTAAGCAAACCCCTGGCCCTCATTGCTAAGGAAATGCATATAGGACTTCACTATAATGAAATATCACTTAAGAGCAGATGTTTAAATTATGCTGTATTTGGGATGAAATCACCTTCTTTGTCACGCCTTTTTAATCCATTGCTAAAACAAAAATGGGATTGCCTTTATATTTCTATACATATTTGACCCTTCACTGATTTATTCTGTTCAGATCTAGTAATCTCTAGGGCCAACATTACTCTCTGTTCATGAACTTTCAGCAAAAAAGTTTTGTTTTTATTATTTTTTTAGGGGGGGAGAAAAGTCTATGAATATCTGAACACATTGCACTAATAAACATGAATAAGAGAATTACTGTATAGTTGCTGTTTAAGATTTAAAATAAAGTACAGTGCAGTTTTAAACTGGTGACTTAATATGAATAGAACCATACAGCTCAAGGTGTGGTGGGGAGCCGTGATGAAAAATAATCAGTAATTCCACGCTTAAAGAAAAAAACCAGGGAAGGAATCAACAAAATCAAAATGGTGGCCACCACCACACAATTGAAACTCTGCCCCTTTTTTACATGCATTGTAAAAAGGACCAGTTTTGATCACATAGCTGTGCCGCCAGCTGGGGGTTTTTTTAACCACCTCTTTGAAGATATTCTTGAAACATTCAATATTAAGTGGATGTTAGACGTCAGTTGATAAAGATGTCACACATTCAATTAACCTTAACAATTCGTTTCTTGGGGGGAAAAAATCTTGCTTCATGTCAGTGGGCTTCTCCTCCTGACAATCTTAATAGAGCTCAGTTCATTATCTGTATTATCTGCATTATATGTATCACTACATTCTAAATCCATTTATGTTGAGTGCGACTCTTTTTCATCACACTGCACATAAACAAATGATTTTTAATGGGACGCTATAAAAATGTGGGTCAGGTAAATGTGTTCTGCAGTCTTTGCAGGTGGGGATGAAATATTCAAAGGGTTAATGCTCAGTATCTGAGTGCAAGGGATTAACTTTCGGTATTTTTATAAAATTCAAACACACCTATGTGTGTGTGAGTGTGTGTATGTGTATATATGTATATGTGTGTGTGTGTGTGTATGTCTTGAGTGTTTTTTTTATGCACCTGTCGGCCCAAATATGGAAGGAAGAAATTTAGCGTATATAGCGTCTTCATTGTGTGTGTGTGTTTACACACACTCTTATGTGTGTCTTTCAAAAGTGAACTCAGCAGAATGCACTAAGTAGGTATTGAGATATAAATAGAATTTCATCTTTTCATGATTGTTTCTTTTAGACGATAAAAAATTCCTGAGTTTTATTATATATCTGCTGTATATGCTTGAACTGTCTCAGAAACTAAAAGACAGTATTTTGCATTGTGAATATAATATATTTCCTATTTTTTATCATTCTCATGGACACAATACCATCAATCCACATCAGTGAAATATAAATACACTATTCAAAGACACTTTGTATAGCTCAGTGATATTTATAATATTATTATAAATAGCATTGTTTATAATATAGTATTAGCTATGTTCTACAAGACCTCTAGAATTATGCAAACTAGTTTGCACGTGCTGAGATACAGGTAAAATAGTCACCCTGCAGAAATACACAAACAAAATGTTTCCAGCTTGTCTTTCCCTTGCCAACGTTGTTCTGTCTTAAGAAAATCAAACAAAGATAATGAAATGGATGCTGCTTTTCACACACAAAAATATTTGGCCTAAATCTTTCCTGAAAACTAATGTTCAGCATTAATACAACTTTCATATTGTATCTGAAGTTAGCAAATCTTTCTGGGCTAATTTGGAAGTAATGTTATGCAATAATCTGTTTGCATTTTTTAAAAAAGAAAATATCCAATATAATGACAGAGTAGGTAATTATGATATTAATAAATTAAAAATATTTTCTAACATGAAATGTGACCCAAAATCATTTTGTGCTTTTGTCTCTCTTTTTCTCCTTTTTTTTAATTTAAAAATTTACGCTCAGTATTTTTCTTCTTGATTATTGGCATAGATTATTTGTTTTATTCCCTTTGCCAGATCTTAGAATCAGATATGGGACTGTATTTAACTTCAAGATTTCTGTGCATGTAATTGAATCAAAAAATGCCTAATCTAGCAGCTAAGATTACCATATGCAAGTTCTGGTTACAGGAAGCATAAATGAAATTGTTCAGAAGCAAGAATAGGAATAATTTTTCCCAAGATATATCTTCCAAAGGAATCTAGCAATTTGCATGACTGTATATTTTCCTAAGAAATAAGTACTATGTATTTCATTACATACTGTATCCTGCCTAGTACAGCAGGATTTAAATCCAATAAGACTAAAACCAGAAGCACAGATTTCCTAACCTAACTAAGTCTCTTTTGTGTTCTCAAAAATCTGCTTTCCTGTCTTCATCTTTCCAAAAAGTTTTTGAAAATATTTAGATGTTCTTGAGCCGAAGAATAAGAAAGATCATCATGCCAAAGTTATGGCATATGAATTTAATAAATTGTTATGTGCTTATGCAATTTTAGATTTTACAAGGCAGTTATCAATTATAGATTTCACAAGATATTGATTACACAGTTTATCTCTAGTGAAAGATGAACCTTAAAATATTCTGACTGTAAAAGAAAGATTTGGTTAGACTTGAAGGGAAAATATGTTATCCTACACTATACAGAAATCTGACTCTAGTTGGAATTAATAAATAGAATTCATACTTTTTCTTGAAACAAGAAAGGTCTTAGCAGCAGTTCCCTGAAATCTGACAGTATGAACATAATTCTTCAGGAAGGATTCTCACGATGCAGAACAAATTTGGAATGTCAGTCCCAAATTTAATCGCTGATATTTCCAGGTTGAACTTGGGAAAGGTGCTCCTTTTGAAGTTGCTACAGAGTTTGGTAGATCAAAATTTGGAACATTGTGAAGGGGGTGGAGAATAGGTATCTCTGCACAAAGGGCAAAATTGACTCCGTCTGATACCATCACCAGCCTCCCTCTTCCATCTGTCTAATACATCACTTACCTACAAACACACATACATATAAAAATACTGTTCTAATATGCCAGTTTGGTCTAGTAGTTAAGGCTAGAAAATGGGAGGCCAAACTGCACATTATGAGTTCTAGTCTGCCTTAGGCACAAAGCCAGTTAGCTAATCTTGTGCCAGTCACTCCCTCTCAGCCTTAGGAAGGGGGCAAGGGCAACCCATTTTTGAAAACCATGCCAAGAAAAATGCAGGGACTTTTCCAGCCACAAATAAAAAACTGACTTGAAGACACTAAAAAAAAAATCCTTCACATTTTGATCTTCAGCCTCAAATTTAAAGTAACAGACTCAAACACATCAACACAAATAACAGGCTTGCAGTTATTTTTCCCACACAGAGTGGTTAGACTTGAATAAATTGTCATTCCAGGCCTCTATAAAGAGATTTTAATCTGGAATTTATATTCCGTGGCATTTCTGCATTTATGATTGGTTTGGGTTTTGTTAAATTCGGGCACTGTACGGTAGATAGCAACAATTTTTCTGAAGCTTGCCTGTTCCGGCTATGGATGTGGTGAAGATCCTGGATGGTGAATGGGTAAATAACCTATCACCCAGATTTCCATATTTAATGTCGATAATGCACTTTTCAACTAATTCCTGTATTAGTTCCTGTATTAGTAATTTCAGTTTGTTTATTTTCTTGAAATATTAGTACCATATGTATTCTGAAAAATCAAAATATGTTAATTCAAAATGAAATAGTCACAAAATATATAATGTTTTAGATACACATACACAAGGACGTGGGAATGAGATTGTTATTTCTTTTCCAGAAGAAAGAATTAAGAACTCTCCATCTTAATCTGGGAAAACAAGTTTACAGGATGGCTTACTGTATTGTAAGAAACATTTGGAGCTATATATTTTGGCTTTGAGGGGAGCTAGTTTATTTTTGCAGGTTAGTGCTAAGTTTCTTTAACATCTGCCTGGGCAAAATAATATTCCCAAAACTGGGCTGGGATAGTATTTTAGCTATGCAATTCCTTAAAATCAGAGGAAATTCTATATCTTCTATATTTCTGAAGTGATTCTCACAGAAAGTTTTGATATCCACCACTGCCCCTTCATTTTGGCCATCTGCTCACGCATTCTAGCAAGATTTGTATTTCATATGTACTTGTTTCCAAACTTCTCTAAGATTCATTTACATCACACTAAAAGCTGTCATCCTGGAATTTTGCCTAGAATTGCCAACAGTGGCTCTTTCTTCACCATCTATTGCTATAGTTCTTCCACAATCTGTTCTGTATTAATAACCACTTAAGACTGAATAATGGCAGAAGCAATTTTAGGATTCCATCAGTTCACATACTCTTCTAGTCATGATTTCCCCCTTCCAAAATTACTAATTTCTATGAGCAATCCGGAGGACTACATGTTCGTTCATTCTTTGCTCAAAAGAACTTGACAATCAGAACAGAAATTAGCACTTGAAGCAGCTCTCAGAATAAAATAGAATTCCAGAAAGGGCTGAACCTCCATGGCATTTCATCTGTTATGCAGTGCTATCTATGATTTGCATGAAAGAAGTACACTAAACATGCCTATGACCGACAGAGCATACAGCTTGTTTTATAGATAAATAAAATCTATAAAATTGGGAGTGGATGGATGAGGAAAAAAATGTGAATGTGGAATATTATCCACATAATTTATCTTCCCTTGATCTTATTACATGTAAACTTTATGGACTTCAGAAATCTATCCTTTTACCTTATTGCATTATGTGATTAAGTCCTTGTATGTAAGGACTTCTATATGCGTCCTAAAAATTTCATTGATTAAAGAAGCAACTTGATTATTAGATCATAATGCAACTGCAAATAAAAAACAAAGCAAAATCCCCACAAGAAATCAAAGCAATTTACTGCAGAACCTTCTCATTTTGCAAGGAGACTTTCAGTTGGGTTGACATGCCATAACTAACATTAGAACTGGGTCTTATCAATAATCATTCTCTTCTGAGCATTGCTTTCATCCTTGGTATTGTCATTCATTACAGAAACATGAGACATATTATTGTACTTATGTGATCAGCAGCCATTTGTGTCCATCAATCATATTTTTGGTCAGAATGCCTTTTCCTCTGCTCTTATTCTTGGTCTGTAATAAAATTTAATTCTGGTATATTCAGCTGTAATTCTAACTGAAATGGTCCCCAAATACATTGGTTGCATGTGAATAGGCCATTGTTTTCTAGCTCTTCAACAGGTTCAGTCATTCCCTCAACTTGTCAAAAGAGATTGTTTCCATCAGAACAAAAAGATGATGTCCTTTTAAACTTTTGGGTATTTTCTAAGAAGCATTTACTGTCACTGCAGTGGAAGAGATATGGTGGTAAGTTTCAAATTTCACTCTCCACATTGTTCCAGTAACCAAATTACATTGCTGATACTATTAATCTGAATCTTTTCTTCAAAATGAATCTTGTTTTATGGCCTCAATATAAAGAAGAACAAAGAGCAATATCAACAGTAAGGGCCTGCAGGCTGTGATAGAGAATTGCTCTTTTGATAATGACTTATTTTGCAGAGAGACAATAAGATCATCAAATTGAGCTTCAGCTGATGCAATTGCCCAGGCTGTGAGGAAAGGTCACCTTGTTTCAACTTTCCGCGCATTATAAAAGAAGTCATAGTCCCATCAACAATATCTGGAAATCACCTGGCTCTATTAGTAACACAAATCAGTTATTACAAGTCTTTAGAAGAATACACTGAATCAAAATATCTTACCAGCATGCTTTTTCTAATAGAGGCCACACACAAATGATGCAGGGAAGACATGAAAGCAGCCCCATAGTCTTGTTATTTGGTCTCTACATCTGGAACTAACATCCAGAAGCTCCTTGCTTCTGAATGTGGAAGTTGTGGGTCAGATTACTCCTCCACAATTTTGTCAAACAGCTTTTTTGAGACCCTCAACTGTAAGCATCTCTTATTGACAGTGACTTTCTTAACTAATTATAGATCTGTATGAAACAGCTTCTTTGTCTGAGCCTCAAATCCCTTGCTCATTAATTTACTGGACTATGACTATGACGGTTAACATTAATATTAGAAGCCAGACAGACATTCTCTTCATGCCTGGTGTTTAAAAACATAAGTTCAAATGTATGTGTAAATACTGACCAGTCACAATTGCCCTTAACTATTTTTTTTCTCAATTGAAAGAGCAAGGAACAATTGCATGTTCATGGGAAATGGGAAAATTATAGTAAACAAGCTATAAATATGTTCAACTAAATTCTAGGCTTACTGTGGCAGGTACTGCAGAGTTGGCTATCCTTGTCAATATTTTAGTGCAATCAATTTATTGCAATAAATTTGCAATAAATTAATAATGATAACAGCACAGAGTAAAACTATAGCTGGAAGAGACAGGAAAGAAAATTGGAGATAATCATGATAGAAACAAGTCCTAAATTCTATTCTATTCTTTTTGTAGCATTTCCATTGACTCTATTGGAAGCTGGCTGTGAACCATGCAAATAGTGATCATGCAACGTTGGGACATTGCAAGTCATACATGTAGTCCTCAACTTATACTGTAGTAGAGCCTGACAATTACAGTTGTAAATCCTGAAGATCGTAAAACAGGTCCTCACATGACTGACTCAATTGCGTGAACTTTTTTTGCAGCAGTTATTAAGGGAACACAGCAGTCATTAAGCAAAACTATGATTTTCTATGGGGAATTTTTTGCCAAAAACCAGAAGTATATACTGGTTTTCAGCAAAAACATAAGTTGCCATCATGTGACTTTGGGATGCTGCAAACGGCCGTAAACGTGGGCCATTGCCAAGTGCCCAGAATGCAGTCAATGACTACAGGGGAGGGCGGGGGTGTTGGTCGTCAGAATTCCTGAACTGGGTAACTTTGGGAGGGGTCCATCATCACTTTGAATGGTCGCTAAGCAGTCTTACTATTAGTCAAGGACTAACCTACTTTGGTTGCTCAACATGACAATTCTTAAGTAAGGACTACCTGTAAAACAGTATTTTATTTCTTCAATACTTTGTGGGTTTAAAAAAAGATTGTCATCATATACAGTATAAGATGACATAAGGTAAGTCAGGAAATGTAGCATCCTTCCTTCCTTCCTTCCTTACTTACTTACTTACTTACTTACTTACTTCCTTACTTCCTTCCTCTCTCTTTCTTTCACTTTCTCTTTCTTTTATCTCTGTTGTGATGAAACCACGCTTACAGTACTCCAAAGAGCTCAGCATCTACATATGATCCTCACAACAATCCTAGCAAGCACCTTAGTTTGAATGCAAGTGATTTGATTCAAGTCATCTTTCTGTGTGAAAGGGAGTTTTTCAGTACATTCTGCAAAAAAAGAAAAAAAAAGAAAAACAAAACTCTACACATTCAATAACCTATAGGGAGAGACTCATCACGAAGGAGCCTGAAAGTGTGACTAGACAATTTACCCTGACAGGCAGGCAGACATCTATGCCAAGAACTTTGATCAGCCACATCTCTCCCGTTTCTTGTAGACTGCAATGCTTGGAGATATATGAGTTCTTTTCAGATGTAAATGTTTACCGTAGGAAGTCCTAGAAAACAATGTGAAAGTAAGCTGTCACATCACATTTGAAAGGGCAACCTTTCAAATAAGAGATTTGGGGGGGGGGTGTAGATTGAAAAGGGCCTGCTGGCTTTCCCCCACCCATCCCCACTCCATTTTTAACATTCCATTATGTGTTATCATGCTTGTGCTCAGTTTAATCTGTTCTAGATGAGTTAGTGTGTCATCATTGCTGCTTTGATGGAAGGGTGAATTCCAGCCTCACTGTCAAAATGTCTTAGAAGCAAAAGCCTTTGATCTAAGCTGCGCAAAAGCAACTTTCCACCTAGGAGTCAGATCGAGGCGTTGAGGCAATCAAGCAAGAACAGCTCAATGAAGCTCTGGGGAAGGAAAATAAATGTTGCACTGAAGTATGCTGAAATATAAATAACAAAAACTCTTCATGTTACATAAATATCATACATGAGCATGGACAAAAGGTTATAGGAACTGGAGGGGGAAAAAAGACAACCTAGAAAACATAGTGGGAAAAGAAAGCCTTGCAGGGAAGTACGGCTCGTCCCAACCAAACATGGGATGAGCAGCCTCCAATTTAGCTGACATGATGCACTGCAGCCAAGCATTGAATATGGGCCAGAAACTAATTTGCACATTTCATAGGGGAGAGAAAGATAATCATTACTATATTTTCTAGTAGTTGAACCAAGTTTGGCCTGGCAGAAATTTGCATTTTATCTGCAAAACTTTTGTTTTTTTAGCAAGGGTATTTGCAGGGTGTGGTCAACCAAGGCAAGATGGTGACTACTGTGGTGTGATCAAAGCTTTGCCTGTCCTTTAGGTATATTGCCAATAAAAGATCTCCAAGCCACAGAATGCCTTTAACACTTAAGGCAGCGGTTCTCAACCTATGGGTTGCGACCCCATTTGGGGTCGATCGACCATTTCACAGGGGTCACCAAGCAAGGCTGTCCGCCATTTTTCCCCCTTTTCCGGCGGGTGCCTTACCTCCCTTGAGCTGGGCCAGCTGGTGGTCGGCCTGCTTAGTCTCTGCCGCTTGCCAGCTACGCCTCGGCCGGCGCAGGGGGTGGAACCACACATGCGCGGCGCTCCCGGGCAGGGAAAGTCCTCGACTTACGACCGGTTTAGTCCTCGACTTATGACCGGTTTAGTCCTTGACTTACGACCGGTTTAGTCCTCGACTTACGACCGGTTTAGTCCTCGACTTACGACCGGTTGGGGGTCGCGGCATTAAAAAGGTTGAGAACCACTGACTTAAGGGACGCCTGCTCAATGCAGACTTGACATCACCCCAAAATGGAACGCATTCATAAGAAGACAGAGAAAAACACTATGGACAGCAAATTCTACAAAGGGTATTTGAGCCAACTCCAATATTTAGCAGTGAGAAGTGAAGACATAGTCTGGTGGCAGGAGCATCTGCAGCAAACCACAATGCCTGCAAAATAATGTTACAGATTGTGATGATGTCATCAAACAGATGCTGTCATTACATACATATGTCCTGACATCTGATACAGCTACATTAGCCACGAGTGTGTGTGACAATATTGTCAGACACATATTTATCTCCCTTTGCACACTGCTAGGAATGCTCATGAGCTGTGGTAACCAGGAGACATATGTAAACCTTCTGCAAATATTCTAGGAGTTTACACACAAAAAGGGGCCAAGATTGTTCTGTTTGGTTCCTGAAGGAAGGACTAGATTCAACAAGCCTAGACGATATATAGATCTATTTGGGGGAAACATTTAGCGACATTTGTTCACTACACAATCATTTTGATAATGGAACCAAATAGCTACAAGCAAATCACATTTGTTTCAGTTCTTCCAGCAGAAGACCCCACTTGGCATGGCTTCCTGTGCTCTCAATTTCCTGCTTGACATCAAGACTTTTCCCTTCCAGCTCTACTATGGCTCTAAGACAGTGTTTCTCAACCTTAGCAAATTTAAGATGTGTGGACTTCATCTCCCAAAATTGTCCAGCCAGCCAGTGACTGGAGACTTCTGGAAGTTGAAGTCCACACATCTTAAAGTTGTTAAGGTTGCGAATCACTGCTCTAGGGTATGCCAGATGTTTCAACTAGATTAGCCACTGCACTTCCCAAGAAGATTTCAGTGAATCTTCTGAGTCATGGGACTTAGTTACGAAGGTAGTGCTTTTCTATTTTATGGAGATGAGTCATCTTTCATAAATATATACCCAACAGCTGAAGCTTCACTGGATATTACTATATCTTTCAGTAAGGTAACATCTCATAGCAGCCCTTTGCCAAAAGGTCCTTTAACAGTATTTTCTGGAATCTTCCCAAAGTAGATTCAATATTTTTTTTACCTCAGGAGGTCTCTCTGACAGCTGCAGAACAGCACTGCAGTTGCTCTAGTATGCCATATGGAAAACAACATCATTTAGCAGAGATTTATTTGCCAAGGAAATTCTGCTCCAAATTACTGTATGTGGAATGCATCTCCTTACCCCAGAAGACTGCCTGGGTTGAATCCTCCTGTTTGAATTCCAAAATATGTTCTAATATGTGGGCACATCTGTTTATGCATATTACCCAGATGTATATCCGAGAAAACAGATTATAATGCTCTGCATGCAAAATTAAACAATCTAACATGAAACAGGAATTTTAAAATCATAAAATTGGATGAAATCTTGAAGATTTTCTAGACCAACCCCTTGCTCAATATTGGATCCACCAGAGAATCTCTGACACTTGATCATCTGGCCTTGTTTGAAGACCTCTATTAATGAAGCACTCAACAGGTACAACAATCTGTACATTCAGAAAAGTCCTCCCAATATCTACCTTGAACTTAGCTCTTTATAGTTTTAACACTTATTGTTCTATTTTTCTTTGTGGTGGTGCAGTGGTTAGAATGCAGTATTGCAGGCTAATTTTGCCTACTGCCAGGAGTTTGATCCCAATCAGCTCAAGGTTGCCTCAGCCTTTCATCCTTCCGAGGTCAGCAAAATGAGGGCCTAGTTTGTTGGGAGAAATTATGCTGGCTCTCTAAACCAGTTAGAGGGGTTGTAAAGCACTGTGAAGCAGTATATAAGTCTAATGCTCTTGCTATTGCTTCCATAACAGTACAATGTATGTCCATTTTCTCTTTCTATGCAACAACTCTTTAAATATTTAAAGATTAATATATCTCCCCCAGTCTTTTCTAGGCTAAACATACCAATGGCTTTTTCCCAAGTCTTTTGCCCATCTTGATTATGGTCTCTACTCTACTTAGACTGAATTTATCAAGACCAGAGAGGTGCATGCTCCAGCCCATCCTTTGGATATCTCTTATCCATGGTGCCCATGGTGCCCATTTATAAACACAATTCCCAGCAGCTCACAATAATGTACATAGCACTCCTTTTTCCCATTTTTTCCCAGTAAAGTAAGCTGTACTGAGAGACAGAGAGAGCCATTAACCCAAAATTATCCATTGAATTTTTATGACTGTCTTGAATCATTGTCTTCTGGTCCTCATCCAGCCTCTTGAGCATTATGGCCACTGGCTTTCAGTATGGAAATCCTATCCATTATGGAGTTCTACCATTAATTTTACCTCAGCTGAAAAGAAAAACTTGACACATGGGTTAGGATGGAGTTCAACTTTTCTTAACCCACTCCTAATTTCTAGATGTTTAGATCTGCAGGCTCCCCCCGGTGAAGTCTTAGCAGAATTGAACTCATTCCTTCTCTGCCTGGGCAACTGATTTGCACAAACAAAATAGTCCCCATCTAAGCTGCTCATTGCCCTTTCTCCCAGTTTATGAATCTCTGGATGACTGCAAGAATTTGAAAGAAAAACGAAAAGGCTATGACTGCATCATCTCAGATAAATGTACATTTTTCTTTTCTTCTTTTATTTTTCATTCCTGAACTCTTACAATAGTTTGGAAGGTAATCTGACATATCTAATAGAATCATATGCCAAAAGTCTCCTTGAGAGAATTATCACTTGACCATGTCTGCTGCTTTATTTTTAGCATCTCTTCTGTTTTAATCCTGATTTGCTCCCTTCCGCCAGCCCTATCATATCAGGGAAACAGCCCAATGGGATGGGAATGGAAATTTCTTCTTTAAAATGGCAAAATCCACATTACACATTCAAAAATCATATGCAAGCATTTGAGAATGAATGTGTTTTAATGGTTAAAGGCTAGGATCCAAGTTATGGCTAAGGAGGTGTAATGTCAAGACAATCTTTTGGGGCAGTCTCTCTCTCTCTCTCTCTCTCTCTCTCTCTCTCTCTCTCTCTCTCTCTCTCTCTCTCTCTCACACATACACACACACACACACACATATGCACACACACACACACACACACACACACGTCTATGGAGATTCTCAGTCATCCAGGTCATAGTTATCCCAGAGATGCTTTTTCACAAGGCCACTGGACTTTCACATTTTTTCTTTGAAGACATTTTGCTTCTCATCCAAGAGGCTTCTTCAGCTTTGACTGGATGGTGGGGAATGGAAGGATTTATATTTCTTTTAGACAGCTGTTAATTTGCAGTCTTTTAGAGAGTCTAGTGCTACCTGGAGGCTTATCTGTGTCTTCAGGTCACCTGAGTATGCAAATGGGTGTGGAGCCTTCTTGGAACTGTTGAAAGGACTGTGTTGTAGATTGGTGATAGATGATATCAGATCTACACACACACAAATGTACAAAGACACACACAGTATGAGAGGTCCCTTATACCTCTCATACTGTTGTTGTAAGATCAACCTGAAAATAGAACCTTATGTTTATATTGCTTTGAATTCCTGGAGAAAAGTTGGAATATAAATGTAACAAATAAATACATTTATAACAGTTATACATAAATACTGATTGTAAAGAAACAGAGTGAAGGTGGGAAAAGGGTTACCATCCAAGCTTCACAGCCTGCATTCTTAAGGGCCGACTAGTCCTCAGCAAATGAATCTCTTTCAGACCTGAAATGATTCCAGGGAACACTATGTTTCACAGAGGACTTAGATATGGAAATAAAATTGATTACTTTTTCATTTGTATAAATATAAAATCCAACATATTTATGTTCATTTTAGATGAAATAAATAGGCTCCAGGTATATTAAATACTGTAGCTCTGGTGGATATTCAGGAAAGGCTGTACACATAAAAACTACAGTGGAAAAACAATGTCCAACTTCCAACCACCCCAAGCAGAGATTTCTTAGAAATTCAGAAATCTAAATTGGAAGAAATTCATTCCTTCTTTTCTCTTTCCTTTCTTGCTTGTCTTCAGGAAGAAAGAGGGATAGAAATCTCCACTTCTTTCAACATAATCCAATCTTGATTGGGATGGCGGTCTTGGGGTGAACGAAGGGCTTGTTGTTAGCCAGATCTAATAAGCTCTGACTTGTCACACTGGTCACAATGCATAAAGAGATCTTAAACTGAGGAACCCAAATAGAAACAGGCAGAACTGAAAATAAGAATGGCTTTCTAGAAGTTTATTGAAAGGACAACAGTGTGCGAAAGAGATAAAGAACCAAGAGTTTTCAAATGTCATATCCATTTATGACAATTGGAGTGCATCCATACACAGATTAGGCTAGCTTCCATATAGCAAATACCTTGGGTTTCAAAGGGATGGAGATGCTAACACCTGAATGCTGGCTAGTTTTGACTTTTCAGGCTAGTTTTGCTAAAAGATTGGTACTGCAACACTGGAAAGATAAATGTATATCCCTATTTACTCAATGGATTGAAGAGCCGATAATTTAGGATTAGATTGTCTATAGCAGGGGTCTTCAAACTTGCCCTTTTATGACTTGTGGACTTCAACTCCCAGAATTTCTCAGCCAGCATGCCTGGCTGAGGAATTCTGGGAGTTGAGGTCCACAAGTGATAAAAGGGCCAAGTTTGAAGAACCCTGGTCTATAGACATAGACTTTGTATGGATAAATATATGGAAACATGGGACTCATTTATACAATGAAAAAGTATGCTAGGCAGATAAGTGTTTTGTGTGTGTGTCTATATGAATATTTGTATTAGATAATTATAAAATCATAAGTGTTTATTGTTCTATCAACCTATTATTTTCTATATCTTATTATTTCCTGTTGTATTTTTTCACTCATTTCTTAAGCACGTTATTTATTTTTATAATGTATGTCTTTTTGTGTTTTGTTTCTCTTGTTTTTTCTTTTTCCTATTATTGATTTAAAAGCAACAAATATTTATTTTAAAAAATCTTTTGAGTAGAGTTTGAGTTATAGATTGAGATGACATTAAGAAAAACAGTAAAAGCAACCTAACAGAACATTCAGGCACAACTAAAGGCAGTGTTTTCCCGATGGTGGGAACAAAACTCCTGTCCTTAAGACAACCATATCTCTTTCTCCTCTCTTCCTAAAGTTTCAGTGACATACTTCTTGTGCCTATTTACAGGCGCAGTTTATTTATTTATTAAATTTATTTGCCACCCATCTCACTAACAAACAACTTTGAGTGGTTTATAAATACCATAAAAACAAAGGTACAAACATTGAAACATTGAATATTAAATAAACCTAAATTAAACAAGTTAAAAACATAATACTACAAGGTGGAGGTGAGACCTTCTTCCTACTTCACTAACCACTTCCATACTGGAGCCCCAAGCCTGTTGGCATAGCCAGAGATAGGTTTTGAATTTAGACAGGATCCTCCCTCTCTTCAACTCCAGCCCATATGTATGATATTGGAATAAAAGCACATACTAACATCTATTCCATCTTGGAAGAGACTTTTCATTAGAAGAGAGGAATGAGGACTTTGCAGCCAGCTTCCCCTCACAGTCACCACTCAGATTGTTTTGTAAACAATGAAGCTAATTGACCTTCCCAGTTTAGGGTATTGTGTGAATCAGGACCATATGTTAACTAGGGCAATCTGCTTTAATGAGAACCACATTTCATTTCCAAATACTGAATTTGCAAATTTCATCCACTTTTGAAAAAAACCTTTTGAAATACTTTGGCAGGGTACCTCGGTTTCTTTTTCACCATATTGAATAAATTGGCACACAAATTTGTCCATTTCACTGCTCATCTTGATTCCGGACTATTTGTGAATAAATTAATATCATCAGCTGCAATATTAATCCTTCAGCTCCCTGCTTGGCATCTGTCCCTGTGAAAATGGCCTGTTAATCCCCAGTGCCTGCTGCTTGTTGTTTAAACAAATGCAATCTGTAATGTTTGTAGTTGTAAGAGTTCCTTTATTAAATGGGGAAAGAGAGTGGGTGATCAAGCTATGAATCACTTCTATCCTAATTCATAGGCAAGCTGCAATTTCAAACAGAGAGATGATGCTTTGTGTCACACAGAATTGAGTCACTGAAATAATTTTGTAGGCAGTGTTCCGTATTGCTAAGCAATCAAAATTTTAAAAGACTAAACGCAACCATTCAAAACATGCTAACATAATCTATACATTTTTCCCCATGCTGTATATTTTGGGAACTTGCAAATTTTGTGGCTGAAATTAAATGTCTCAGTCCATTAGTTGCTCATTTTAACTTGACCCAGCTATAGTTGGCCTAAAAATTGCCCTAATGAGATGGATGCGAAAGAGCATTTGGTAAAGTGAACATTTTAAGGATCTCTGCTAATTTGCTGTGTGCTGTGACCACATTAGGAAAATATATCTATATTTTGACATAAAAGAGATGATGGGCGGTATTCTAATAAATGCTAGTTCTTCTGAGATAGATAACCTAGTAAATTAAGAATTAATGGGAAACCCTTTGCTAGCATTAAATTCATCTCCTATATGGATTCTGTATTACTTCTTTTCATCTACAAAATAAACAGACAGGTATCTATCTATCTATCTATCTATCTATCTATCTATCTATCTATCTATCTATCTATCTATCTATCTATCTATCTATCTAATCTATCTATCATCCATTTCATCATCCAATCATTTTCAACTTCTAGCATTTCACAGAATTCCTTCACAACAGATATTTATTTAAAAAAAAGAATTCTAGAGAACACATGGTTTTAATTCCTGATGGTCAACAATTTCCTTGCTTTATTAAACTTTTACATATTATGATAGAGCTGCTTTAGCTAATAAAAATGCAATCTCTTTGAACAGCTTTTATTTCTGTCCATTTCCAGATTTATGTAGCTTTTCTTCTTTTTCTGCAGAGCACTGCTGCTCTGCATAACTAGAGACAGTTTGGGATTCATGTTAGTTTAATCCAGGTTTACTTTAATCATGGTTCATTGAAAAACATGTAGGGAGCTCAGTTCCCACATTTGATTATGCCAAAAATCATGCTTTACCAACCATAGTGCCTACATTCTTCCATCACATGAAGTCAAAACCAAACTATAAACTATATGATGTTTAATTGCATGTGTTGAACCCAACCATATATCAATATACTGTGTTTTCCCCATAATAAGACCCACCCAGAAAATAAGCCCTAGCTTTAGTGTGCACCTAATATAAGCCCTACTCTAAAAATAATCCCAGAGGGTGGGCATGGCCAGCACAGGAGGCGGTGAGCACATGGGGGCCAAATGTCTCTGGCAGCAGCCACAGCCCATGCAGCACAGGTAAGTCTGAGCACTGCAACCACCAGGCTGGCCCTCCAAGCAGAGGCACAGGCGGGAGGCAGGTGATCCAGATGTGCTACACAGCCACCTGGCTTGTGGGAGGCTTGTGTGGTGGCACCAGCAGTGGGCAGAGACATGGGGGGAGGCAGGCAATCCAGACATGCCACAGGGCTGCCTGGCTCAAGGGAGGCTCATGCGGTGGCACCGGCAACAGGTGGAGATAGAGGGATGGGGGCAGACAGGCAATCCTGATGTGCTGTGCGGCTGCCTGGCTTGTGGGAGGTTTGCACGGCAGCATCAGCAGCAGGAGGAGACAGAGGCATGGGGGGAGGCAGGCTGCCTGCCCCAGCCGCAGGCAAGCCAAGAGACGGTGGGACAGAGCTGGAGCCACATCGGGATTTCCTGCCTCCCCCCCCCTGTGCCTCTGCCTCTGCCAGCTGCTAATGCTGGTGCTGCCACATGAGCCTCCCACAAGCTTCCCGTGAGCCAGGCCGTGCTTGCTCGCCACCTGTTTTGCATGCACCGGGGGGGGGGGTGCCCAGCCAGGCTGATCATTCTGGTGTGTGTGTGTGTGTATTGCAGTTCTGTTGAACCAAACAATAAGATATTCCCAGTTTTGGTTTGCTTTATTTTTAATCTCTTATTTGAAAATGAACAACTGACCTCAATGGTTCTTCTCACCATTCAAAAAGGACATTGTTGATAATTTTTAAAGTTATATGCAAGGGCAGCCTGACTATACAATGTATGTGTTTAGACCTGTACAGAAAGAAAATATCTTGGGGAGGGAGTCCCAACATCAGACTATTCTTTTGTGGGGAGAGTGTAATGGTGTGTTAGGTTTACATTTACTGATCTACCGGTAGGAAGAGATTATAGATCAAGGACAGAGCATGTGATTTTCAGTAGCTTTACTATCTCCAGCTGAAGGTTCTCATGTCACAGGACTGAGGAAGATTTTTGGCTGAAATTGTCAGAACTACCACCTCATGTCTCTACTTCACAATTGTTCAGTGCCAGTCTGCCATGGATGTTGAGGGTGGGGGTGGAAGGGAGGGAGAATGCTTGGAGGAAAGTGAAACTGATGGAAAGAAGCATGCCTCTCAGATACAAGTCTTCACGGTCATTTTCCTGGGAGAAGAATGCAGCTGTGACTGTTTCAAAAACATCTCTTTTTGGACGATGGGAGGAAACCAGCAATGGGAAGGGTCTGGGAGAGATTTGGTGCACGAACTTCAGTTCTGGCTTTACTTTACTTTATTCTGCTTGACCCTTAGTAAATGGAGTCAAGAATGGTTCTTATTTAAAGGTTCTGCCTGATGCAGGCCTGACAGAAATTTAGAGAGGTTACCTCAAAAGATATTTATATTAATTAATTAATTGGCCACCCATTTTACCACAGGAAATCTCAGATGTCAACATCCATCGTCTATCATTGACATGGACAATCTAGAAAAATGGTCTTACTCGGCATAAATCA
The DNA here is from genome assembly GCF_001527695.2 of Protobothrops mucrosquamatus. Taxonomy (NCBI): domain Eukaryota; kingdom Metazoa; phylum Chordata; class Lepidosauria; order Squamata; family Viperidae; genus Protobothrops; species Protobothrops mucrosquamatus. The sequence continues at coordinate 75,388 of NW_015386563.1, read as the reverse complement.
TTTCCAATGGCATAAACAAGAAAATATAATTTAAATGTGGCAATGGTTTTATGTTTCTTGTTATTAGAGAAGTGGCAGTGACAAAAAGAAATAAAAAGTAAGAATCAGATGTCAGGAGCTGCTCTTCAGGGACCAGCTTTCTTTGACTCATGGAAAAGAAGACAGGCATAAATATTTGAATGACTATTATTACAAATATTCAGAAAAACATTGAAAAAGGAAAAAAAATATGACTATCAATATAGTTTTTAATCTTCCTAATAACTATGGCAATGTTATCAGATTTAGATTGAATAGTCATTTTGTAATAAATTATAAAAATAAATGCTGTAGCTTTAACGTATATAGCTGTCTAGTTCTTTAAGAGAAAAGTCATTCAGGGTATAGAGTCCTTGAATTGACAGACAAATAAATACTTTTGAAGATTAGTCATATATGGCCTGAATCTAACAGTAGATCAGTCTATTATTTTGGTTGAAACACTCTCACATATACAGATTGATCTTTCTGATACAGCTCATTTCTCAATATATGGGTTTTCTCTTGCTACTTTTTGAAACATAAACTGTTTAAAATTATGCATTTGTGGAAGTGTTTTACCCAGAAGAAAAACATTTATCTTAACATATTAAAATATCTTCTGCACATTTTACCCTTTTTCATTGAGAGCATTGGAAAAAATGTAGCAGTAAAAGCATAATATATCTCATCAAAGAAGCCCAAATATGTTGATATGGGCAGAAATAAGGAATGAATAAAAAATGCTTTTTCATCTCTCAGTCTAACCCACCAGTAACAAATGCCATGTGATCTTTTGGCTAATAACTGGAAGGAAAGGAGTTTGGACTGGCTTCTCTTCCAGAAATTTAGGGTTTGAATTTTAAAAGATTGCTCGGTGAATGTTTATGACTGAGGATGGGCATAAGCCTCAATTTACCAAGATCCTAATCCAATATCTTAACTATTATACTAACTGACTCTCTTTTAACCCTTTTACCTTTATTGAATATCTTTTGTATTTGGCCTTTTTGAATGATAACATCCAAGGATGTAAAAAGATCACAGGTATTTATGCCATCAAAGATAATATTAAGTAAACATTGAAGAGGAACAACTATCCAAAGTACAGCCAAAAGCTTTTGATAATGTGGCTCTAGCATTGGTCTAGGAACCTTGACTTTCTAAGGCATAAGCTCAAAGGGCTGGTTGCCATTCAAATGAAAAACATATTTTTGGCTTTAGAAGATGGTAGCTAACTTGTAAGCACTTCCAGTCCTTATTGATCTTGGTCCATCATGCTGAAATTAGCTGGGTAGCATCCCAGAGATGCTCTTTTTAATTACAGTCCTTCAGTTATCAAACATTTGTCTCAGGAATGCTCAATTGATGCACACTTCATTAATTTGTAGGTGCTTTTTGAAAGAATGTTAGGGTTCAATCCAATAAACCTCTGATAGACATCCCATCCTTTGTAGATTGTATGAGATTTTTCTGGTCTCTGATCCCCAACTAACATTTGATGAAGTTGTTTGCACCCCACAGATGAACCTCAATGGATCCAAGTGGCTCTCAGTATCTCCACTCTTCTGAAATTCTATCTTTTGATATTCCCTCCTTAGAAGCCAGGTTAGGGGGAAAGAGGTTGCTGAGCTTCTGCTGAGAATCTAGTTTAGCTGTTTGCTGGCTTTGTTGCTTTACTCTTCCATCCCATCCCATCCATGCAAAGGAAGAACTAATGAAAACTAGATTGTCCCTATATAATGCTCTTAAATCTTATTAAGACCTACATTATGCTGCTCTGGGTCACAAGAAGCCTTCATTCTTGAAGCAGGTTGGGAGAAAGCTCTTCTGCAGCCTCCAAACACTGCACAAAAGCACGTCCTGTTCTTGTGCAATTTTTGGAGTCTCCAGAGGCCATGCAACTTCCAACGACTGCAGAGGTTACATAAGAGCACACCCCATTCTCACACCGTCTCCGCAGCCTCTGAAAATCATGCAAGGAGACAGACATACTTTTGAGAATAGTTGTTGTCGGGTGTTGTTGCACGCTCATAAGCCACCCCAAAATGTTGTGGCGTGTCACCTTTGAAACACATCAGAGGTTCACCATCACTATTCTAGAACATTTCTGATTCACTGGATAGATACAGGAAATTAGACGGTCTCCCTGATGAAGCATCCCCACCCGCTTAATTCTTGTTAAGGCCAGATAAAGAAAAAAAGATGAGCAAGAAAATATGGAGGTCTCTATATGCATTCTTCTTAAAGGTCCAATGCTTCCTCTCCATCCATTCTCTCTCTGCAGTGACAATATGCTAAAATTCATGAGTTTATTCAAGGAGGTAGGAAGTAACAAAGTGTAACTGGATGCCTGTATTGGTTTTATTTGGAATTTGGAGTACACATGGCTGCCTTCCCGTGTTTGCCACCTATTCCTTTTTCTTAATGGACTCTTTTTGTGTCCCTAGTTTTGGCTTCACAGATTTTAGAAAGGAATTTCTCATCTAAGCCTTCTCCAGATGCATGATGGCATGGTTACATTGATCACTTTTGTGTTCAGCAGGTTGTTAAACATATCTGCTCTCTCAGTTGGTATCAGGACGTAAGTCTTTAAAAATAAATGAAAAAAACCCTTCCTTTGAACAGCAGGGTCTCTGGATGCGTGCATAAGACTTAGACACCTGCTGCCTTCCTAATGCTTCCTAATCTTAAAATGCACAAAAAACCCAAAATGTTAACTTGAATGCTTATTACATTTTCTCATGATATTGATGCCTTTCATACCTTACTTTCTGAAAAGAAATGACGCTTCAAAACCTGTTTCTACAAGGCTGTTAACGTTGCAAGAAGATGATAAAAATAATCCAAAGTCTATCCTTTCTCTTTCCCGAATTTTGACATGAACACTTGAGCGTTACTGGAGAAAAGATATATTCAAATTCACTCCTCTGTGTGTCAGCCCAGTTACATTCTGGGTTGCTGATCAAGGGAAGGTGCGTAGCCATGATCTTCTGCTTGCCTTTTGTGGAAATCAGTTGAATCAATTCAAGCCAAGTTACTTAAATTTCCAACTTACTTAGATTTCCAAACAAACTCACTCACCTTCTCATTTTTAAATCTACAAGCCTCACTAACCGATATGCAATGCTTGTAGTTAGTACCGTACATCAAAGCCACCCTTGCAATCAAATCTGACACACCGTAGCCCTTTGTACACGTATCCTTGAAAAATGTGGGGAACGTGTTCTTTCTTTTGTCCTTCTGAGTGACTTTGTTCCTTAGAGTAATGCTTGTGTGAGAATCTACAGGATGAAACCATTTAGATGCTTTAATTATATGTCATGCTGAAAAACAATTTGGATATTTATGGTAAATGTAAATCTGCAGAGCTGTGCCGGTACTGTTAGACAGGAATTATGTTTATTCATAGGTTAAGCATTAGAACTTGCCAAGACTGTTGATATATTAGCATTTATGATTATTCTTTCATCTCTGATATATACAATTTATACACACACATACATACATATCTGAGCCATCTTAAGGAATGCATCTTAAGAAAGAAGCATGCTGTGCAATACAGTAAAAGAAAAAAAAGGCTGTAGGGCAGAGGTCCCCAACCTTTTGGGCACCAGGGACTGGTTCCGTGGAGAGAAAAGTTTTTCTGTGGACTGGAGGGTGCATGGTTTTGTGTGCTGCCTGTATCCCACGGATGGGGTTTTGCTTGTTTGTGGAGACTGGTTGCTGGCATGCCGCGGCCCGGTACCGGTCCACAGAGTGGGGGTTGGGGACCCCTGCTGTAGGGTGCAAAAATGAATATCTTGCAAGGCAGAAAAATGGCCTGGACTGTCCATGCCAAAAATGAATTTGCATACGTGCACCACACATAGAAATGGATGGAGCATCTATTATAACCTCATAGCCACCACCTTGCATTTGGGACCATTCCTTGCAAACACCTGTGTGTGGCAGCCATCGTTTGTCTCAGAAGCCAGACATTAGCATTCTGAGGTATTTGATCTGTTCACTTCCTTTTGTTTGTCTTTGCTTCTGAAGAAAGAAGAAAAGAGAGAGAACCTCAGGAAGGACCTGTTACTGGCTGCCTCTCTGAGGAAAGGTAACAAAATCCAGTTGCTTTCAAGAAAATGTGCGGCTCCCCCTGGTGTTGAAGACATGTAATTACTTTAATCTGTGCTGAGATGGAAGGAAGGGGGAAAAGAAAAAAGAAAAGTAGATACAGAAGAGATAAAGAGAAGGAACGGGCAGGGAAAGAAGAAGAAGACATGAAGTCATATAGCAATGTTGCAACAGGATGAATTTTGTGAGGGAAACAGCTAATCTTCATAGGCTTCCATTCTTAATAACAGGGTTTTCTGCAAGTGTCTGCTATTCTTGATTCCTTTCATATTGACAGCCTCTTCTATTTTTATCAGTGTTGTAAGTGAAGTACCATTTAAAGGTATTTCCTATTAAGAAATAAAAAAGATGTTACAGCTCAAGCTTAGCTGCCCACTCAGTAGTTTTTTGTTATGCTCAGATCCATTCCTTTCTGAGAGAATGTTGGCCGGAGGAAGAAAGAACTAATAAATAATTATTGTGCCATGTGCTGTGACACACATTAACTAAAAAACCTGATTATTCAGAAGGCCCCTTTTTAGTCAGTTCAGATATGGTATTCCTATTTTACTGGATATAAATATAGCTGCACAACAGGATATAAGCCCAGAATTAAAGTGGTGAATGCACAAACATTATCCATGCAGTTACTATGCAAAGATCATAAGAAAACCCTGATGAGTGGGATAAGAGAAATAGATTAATTAGGATGACTATAAGTCTATTAGAAAATCACCAATTGATTTGCTTGATCCAACAAAATGTTTTCAATTGTGGTGGTGAGGCCCCTCCTTAAGAAGCCTTCCCTGGACCCAGATGCATTAGCTAACTATCGTCCGGTCTCCAACCTTCGCTTTGTGGCGAAGGTTGTTGAGAGTGTGGTTGCGCAGCAGTTCCCCCGACGCCTGGAGGAAACAGTCTATCTAGACCTGCTCCAGTCGGGCTTCAGGCCGGGATACAGCACGGAAACGGCATTGGTCACATTGGTGAATGATCTCTGGAGGGCCCGGGACAGGGGTCATTCCTCTGTCCTAGTTCTTTTGGACCTCTCAGCAGCTTTTGATACTGTGGACCACGGTATCATGCTGCGGCGCCTGGTGGAGTTGGGAGTGGGAGGCACCGTTATGTGGTGGTTCTCCTCCTTCCTCACCGACCGCACGCAGTCTGTATTGGCAGGGGGACAGAGGTCGACCCCAAGGCCCCTAACTTGTGGGGTGCCACAAGGGTCGGTCCTCTCCCCCTTATTGTTCAATATTTATGTGAAGCCGCTGGGGGAGATCATCCGTGGCTTTGGGGTGGATTTCCATCAGTACGCTGATGATACTCA
>NW_015386563.1:59656-69633 GCF_001527695.2 Protobothrops mucrosquamatus | reverse complement strand
CGGGACTGGCCTAAGGGGTATTTTAAATTTGGTTTTTAAATAACTTTTAAAAAAGGAAGAAAAGGCCCATATTAATATTTCTTTTTAACTACATTTTAAATTTTGTATATTGTATTGATTGTTTTGTTTTAAACTGGCTGTAAGCCACCCTGAGTCCACCAGGAGAAGGGCGGGGTATAAATGTAATAAATAAATAAATTGTGAAATGTAAAGTTCGGTACCTAGAAACCAGAGGCACCAGGTCAAGATAGGTAGTAAGTATCTGGCTTAGCAGTAGTTCTTGTGAGAAAAAACTGGGTCTCTTGGTAGACCACAAATGACGTACGAGCCAGCAATGTGCCATAGATGTCAAGAACCAGAACAGTTTTGGGCTGCATCCATAGAGGTATAGTGTGTGTCAACAGGCACATTAGAAATAAACAAAATCTACAAACATTCAAAAGAGACAATCAAAAAGCTAAAAAAGGAAACAAAAAGACCAAAGCATCTCCTCACCAAAACATCTAGATCAGTGGTTCTCAACCTGTGGGTCGGGACCCCATTTGGGGTCAATCGACCATTTCACGGGGGTCGCCAAGCAAGGCTGTCCACCATTTTTTTGTCCGCCATTTTTTCCCCCTTTTCCGGCGGGTGCCTTACCTCCCTTGGGCTGGGCCAGCAGGTGGTCGGCCTGCTCCGTCTCTGCCGCTTGCCAGCTACGCCTCGGCCGGCGCAGGGGGCGGAACCACGCATGCGCAGCGCTCCCGGGCAGGGAAAGTCCTTGACTTACGACCGGTTGGGTAGTCCTCGACTTATGACAACTTATGACCGGTTTAGTCCTCGACTTACGACCGGTTGGGGTCGCGGCATTAAAAAGGTTGAGAACCACTGATCTAGATAAGCAGAGATTAACACCAAGATTAATTTTAGACCAGGGATGGTGAACCTTGGCTCTTTTATGACTTGTGGACTTCAACTCCCAGAATTCTGGGAGTTGAAGTCCACAAGTCATAAAAAAGCCAAGGTTCACCACCCCCGGTCTAGACCAATGATCAAAAAGTAAATAATACTCCAATGAACAAATGACCAAGAACATTCCCATCAAAATTAACAGGGCAAGCCCTTAGTCTATAAAAAGAGAGCAAACCCTACTCCCTTCTAACACTGATGATGTTACCTAGCTGGGTAATGAAATACCTGCAAGAAAACAACCAGGCTTAGAGATTACCAAAGACCCTAGAGTGTCAGAATTGCAGCAAGTGAGAATTTTACTCTATGCTTTCTGGTCAGAGTACAACTGGAATATTGTTCACAGTTCTGATCTTCACCAAAAGGATGATGAGGGATTGAGAATGAAGATGAGAAAACAACAGCAAGGATGATAATGGGGCTAGAAGTTAATTTCTATGTGAAACAGTTAAATGAGTGTGGTATGTTTAGCTAAAGAAGGCAAGGGGAAAGATGATAGCAGTCTTTCAATATTTGAAGGGATGTCACAGGAAAGAGGGTGTAGATTTATTCAGCACAGCATGCAAAATAAAACAAGAACCAGTGGATGGAAGCTTCACAGAGGGAGATCTCAACTTGAAATAAGAAGGAGTTTCCTGAGTACGAGAGCTATTAAGCAATGAAACAGCCTGCCTCCTGCAATTGTGGGTGCTCCATCACTGGAGGTTATCAAGAAAATATTGGGTAGACATTTGTCTGGGATAGTCGGATTCTTGCGCTGGGCAGAGGGTTGATCCCAAAAACCTCCATAACTAATAAATAAATAAATAAATAAATAAATAGATAGATAGATAGATAGATAGATAGATAGATAGATAGATAGATAAATAAATAAATAAATAAATAAATAAATAAATAAATAAATAAATAGCACTTAAGACTTATATACCACTTCACAGTGCTTTACAGTCCTCCCTAAGCAGTTTACAGAGTCGGCATATTGCCCCCAGCAATATGAATCCCCATTTTACCGACCTTGGAAGGATGGAAGGCTGAGTCAACCCTGAGCTGGTCAGAATCGAACTGCAGGCAGTCAGCAGAATTAGCCTGCAATACTGCATTCTAACCACTGCCCCACCATGGCTCATAATACCTCATTTTATTTGCTTCACTTTATTGTGCTTTGCAAATATTGCATTGTGTTGTTGTTGTTGTTTACGAGACCCTTCAGCAGCAAAAGGCTTACAACTCACTGAAGGCTCAGATGATGATTAGTATTTCTTAGCAATAAAATATTTTTAATTAAAGTACATACATTTTTTTAGACATAATGCTATTGCACACTTAATAGACTACAGTAAAGTGTAAACATTACCTGTATATGTACTGGGAATTTGCTGACGTATGCCTGTACATAAAATAAGAAGCTTAAATAAATTATTCTTACTTTAAAAACATCCATACAAGTTATGCAAGGTCATTTGAGAGCGACGTATAAATTTGATAAATAAATTTGAATGCTTCCATGGAAGTGACTGAACAACTGCATGGAATTGAAGAAAGTAGCAAGGATAATTACCTAACAGCATAACTACTATGCAGCCTACCTGAATGAAACATAAAGGATTCTTATAAATGCTTTAGAAATAAGGTCTGAATCAGAATTAACATTTGAATTTGTTCAAGGAATATTTTTAGATGAGCTCCAGGGTAGAAAATGAATCTATTAAAATATGGTCCAAATGAAGAAATAATATTAAATCCTTAAGTAACATGTACAGAGAAAAGACTAGAATGTATTTCAGGTGCAAGAAAGGGGAACATTTGAAGACTAGAGGTTCCAAATGTGAAGAAGGGCAATTCACGAGAGATTCACAAGTTCATTAGCTAAAAGTTAAAGCTGCAATCAGTGGAAGAACTGAATAATGATAGAATGGAATTTTCAAATTTATACAGAAACACATTATTAAAAGAGATGAGCTGACTGAAGCAAATAGTTATGATAAATCTCTTAAATAATTGGCAATATGTGATACAGAATACTGAATAACAGAGTTGAAGGGACTTTGTAGGTCATCTAGTTCAACCCCCTGCTCAAGCAGGAGACCCTATACCATTTCTGACAAGTGGTTGTCCAGTCTCTTCTTAAAAGCCTCCAGTGATGAAGCACCCACAACTTCTGAAAGCAAGCTATTCCATTGCTTGATTGTTCTGTCAGAAAATTTCTCCTTATTTCTAAATTGAATCTCTTTTTGATCAGTTTCCTCCATTGTTCCTTGTCTGGTCTTTAGGTGCTTTGGAAAATAGGTTGACCCCACTCCTCTCTGTGACAGCCCGTCAAATATTGGAACACTACTATCATGTCACCCCTGATCCTTCTCTTCACTAGACTAGCCATGCCCAGTTCTTGCAACCATTCTCTTAATCATCTTTGTTGCTCTTCTCTGCATTCTTTCTAGAGTCTCTTTTTTATAGTGTGGTGACCAAAACTGGATGCAGTATTCTATGTGTAGCCTTACTAAGGCTTTATACAGCGGTACTAGTACCTCATGTGATCTTGTAAGTGTAAGACTTTGCTTTTCTCTACATTGAATTTCATTTTGTTAAATAGGGCCCAGTGTTCAAGTCTGCCAAGATTCATCTGGATCTTGAGCCTATCATCTAGGACAGGAGTGTCAAACTTGCACATCACGTGATGTGTCACGACATATCACGACTTTTTTGCCATTGCCGGCAATGGGGTGGGGCGGTTTCTCTACGATGCATCCGGCCTGTGGGCCAACAGTTTAACACCCCTGATCTAGGATGTTGGCTATTCCTGCCAGTTTAATATCATCTGCAAATTTGATGAGTTCCTCTTCTATTCCCTCATTTAAGAGATTTATGAAGATATTGAAGAGTACTGGGCCTAAGACGGAACTTTGTGGTACCCCATTGCTTACTTCCCTCCATGTTGATGTAGTACCATTAAGAATTACTTGATGAGTACAGTTTGTCAGCCAGTTACAAATCCATCTGATGGTGATGCTGTCTAGCCCACATTTTTTTAGTTTACCAAGAAGTAGGTTGTGGTCTACTTTGTCAAATGCCTTACTAAAGTCTAAGTATACTATGTCCATAGCATTTCTCTGGTCTACTAATTTAGTCACTAATGATGAAGAAGAGGTTTATCTTGTTAAAAAAGAGAGTATTACAAATAAAGAATTAAAGTTAAAAGGGGAAGAAAAGTTGATATTTTGAATACAGTACCGTGCTCTTAAAATATACAGACATAAAATGTCTTCAGTGTTCCAGGTTTAGATGGAGGATGTTGGTCAATGAGATGTTTAACAGAAAAGGGATTTACAATTATATTTAAAGGTAATGAATATGCTATTCAGAACGGGTCAAAGGGATTGCCAGAGCAATAAAAGAAAAGTCTGCTATATCTACAAGTAAGCAATACAGAGATTACATTCATGTTTGGCAGCAGCATTTAGCATGTAGACTTCCCCAAGGCAGACTGGAATTACAATGGCTAATTTGGGGACCTTTTAAGATGACCTCATGCTCTGCAGTGATGTGAATGTCAGATCACAGTTCAAGCAAAATGCAGCTCCTTGTCCAAAGCAAGTCCAAAGAGAGCTAATAATTCTTTTGCATGTAAGAATAATGATAGATATAAATCATAAGGCTACCAAAACTTCTGGGGATAGATACTCACAACAGCAAAATAATTTGTTTCAGTACAAACTTCACCTTAAGAACAGACAGTGGAGGTCAATTTACAGAAAGAAAAATGAAAAACTTTTTAACAACATCAGAATCAAATTTCTTATCTACCAGAGCAAAATGAGGAATGATTAAAAGACATAGTAAGTTATATGTTGACTGAAACTGAATCAGAAAAACATTGAAGTAGGGCAATATTGACATTTAGGTTTATATAAAATAGATTATACTTCAAAGCAATGAAAACGCTATAAAAGCTTTGGCACTGGAAAAATACAAACAGATACATATGGGATATTGAATGTAAGGCAGTTTGAAAATACAACAATGGAAGTGATTTATCCATAGGAAACAAAATACTGAATCCAAATACAGATAAAAGCACAATGTTGTGATTTAATTTCAGGAAGATTTGAACTTTGCTCTGTTGGCCACAATACAAGGAGAAAAAGAAGGACTGGTTGAGCAAAAATGAAATTGAATAGAAATAAAAAGGGTTCCAAAATCAGAGTCTTTTCATGCTGAATTAAAACATTCAGCTAGAATTAGTCTCTCTTCAGCATGAAAGTTTGGTTATTTTACTATTGAGATCCAAACTAGAAGTTACCTGCATTTGTTCTAGACTCTCTCTTTCCCAAAATAAAAAAATCAAGGTGTAGGAATCTAAGCAGCAAAATTGGCAGGAGGGTTCACTTAAATCAAGCTAGATCTTTTTAGATGAAAGAGAGAAGATTCAACTAGATCTGGCTAGATTTAACTAATTTTAGCCACCTCTCCAGGTTTTCTGCAGAGCAATGTCTAGGCAGTATAATAAGCAACTTAAAGGCTGTAGCTGGAAGCATCCAAAATACAGTACACGCTGCTGTTTTCAAGTGATACTAATGGATGAATGGTGACAGGGTCCTCTGTGGAACTAGCAACAGTTTAGCACAGTGTTTTTAAAAATTGGCAGCATTAAGTTGTGTTGTGTTGTGTTCCAAAATTGCTGACTGGAGAATTCTGGAGCTGAAGTCTACACAACTAAAGGTACCAAATTTAAAAAGCACTGGTTGAGTAGAATGCAATATTGCAACTCTTTGCTAGATGAATTCAGAACTGCCCATATTCTGTCCTAACTTTTCTACAATGTTCTGCACTGTTATATGTTATTATATGTTTTACTGTACTATGACTGTGTATTGACATACACAATGCCTTTGGTATGTGGCAAGAAGCATCTGGGGGCCTTAAGAGGTCACTGAGGGATTCCCATGTCAAACAAAGAAAGCATTATTAAGTTGACAAAGCACTTCTGGTGCAGTGATGCTGCAACACTGAAGGAATAACATTTTAGAAGCAGTGATGGGAGTAATGCTAAAGCAATTGGGGTAATGCTTAGTGCTAGGAGTAACATCCTATCATTTGTAGGGTTGTCTTTATCCAGATTCAAGATCCTATGACTCAGTGACATTCATGCCTACCCCTTCTTGTTGATTAACTGAATTTATATATGTGTGTGTGTGTGTGTGTGTGTGTGTTAGAAAAGTAAAAGAAAAATCAAACACCAGGATGAAAATATAAACAAAAGCTGTTTAATATAAAATCACTTAGCTTTCATCGGCCAAACTGCCGACGTCATCAGAGTGAAAGTACAGGATCTGGAAGTTTACTTATACGGCCGGCTGCTTCTGCACCCTGCTCTTTGAGCGAGTCACCAGCCCATTCGCTTCAATCGGCCGTAGTGCTCTTAATTGTCTATCTATCAGCATATTAGAGAGTTCACAAGCTGTTTCCCCACCCGCAGTCACTCTCCTAGTGCGCGTGCAGATGCCCAGAGGCTGGCCATCCGGCCGCTTTTGCTTTTTGCTCTCCTCCCCCCTCTCTTCTAACCGAACCTGAGCGTCCATCTCAGAATTGAATTCGGGGCACGCTATAGATTCATAGTCCTCCTTGGTGGTCACAATTGTTTCACCTAAAGCCCCGGCATTCCAATCCTGCAAGGAGAGGGGTGGTTGCATTCGTCGTGAATTACAGTGCTGTCCCTCCCACCTCCTAAGTGTCTGGTAAGCAGATAAGAGGTCTATATGTCAGTTGATCGAGTTCTCGTCAGACAGCCAGGCCTCCTTGAGCAATCGGCCCCCCTTGGTGGCGTCTCGAGATATGGCCTCAGCGTTGGCAAGATCCAACATGTGGCCATGACTGGCCATATGAGCCCATACCTGTGAATGCTGCCCTTGTCTCCTGATCACCAACTCATGTTCATGGATCCTGGTCTTGAGCCTTTTAGTTGTTTCCCCAACGTAATTACGTGGGCAATTTTTACACTTAATTCTGTACATAACAGAAGATCTTTCATCGTTGGGGAGAAGCTGTTTGGGGTGCATGATCATGGTGCACAGGGTCTGGTCTGGTCTATGGGCAATGTTTATGTTAAAGGGGGCTAGCAGCCGTGCCGTTGCCTCGGACATACCATTGATATATGGGAGGGTCATTCGTGTGGTCAGTGTTGTTGTCGTGTTGGTATGTAGACTGCCACGAGGTTCATATGGCCTGCTATGCTGCCTAACGAACTCAGCAGGATAGCCGTTACGCCTACAGATCTGGTAAATGCGGCTTATTGCAAAAAGCAGAGTTTATATGGAAAGCAATCCTGTACTCTCAGTTTATGCAATTTAGGCCCACCTGGTGAGACAGTGTAATAGCAGCTCTATCCAGTCATCTCTGTGTCTGGGACAAGTATGAAAACACATCACAGTAATAAATAGGAGAAACCATGGACACATCACAAACAGATGTATGTACCAGCCAGGAAATACCACATGAACAGAAGGACTAATGACACCCCCAGGCAATATAGGTCCAGAGTGAGATAATGGATACTGGGCTAATTCTAGCCAATGAAACAGGAACTTGCAATGCCAAGATTGAGATACAGATTATAAGCATACCTGGGAAAGAAAACATGATTTAGTACACTTCCAGAAAGTTGGAAGATTCCTCTTGGTTATTTGGCACTGACTGATAAAGAAATGGTTTCTGTGCCTCCCAGGCACAAATATGCACAAATCCACACTGAAGAGGATTTTGGCCAGGAAAACCTGGCATTGGATGCTCCTGAAAGCTCTCCAGCTGCAGAGGAAACACCAATGGCACACCTGCATGTGATCTAAGTCTGGAAACACATGATTAGAAACCTTGCCTGGATCTGACAGGAAGCCAATGGATTGGGGGAATGCAAAAGCAACAAGCCAGGGAACTAGAAGTTTGGCAACAGTGAGCCATTTCACATTGCACAAATGTTTTGCGCATTGTACTGACCTGCATGCTGAATTAAATTATGCTTTACAGCACTCAATTTCTCCCTCTGCATGTTCTATATTTGTAAAATAGTTTGTCCTGGTTTTGTGGCACTTGTGAAATCATATGTTGTTGTCCTGAACTTATCCTTGCATATCTAAGCCAATTGGACTGGTGACCACAAAGAAATCCAGGACTGTAGGTTAGACTGGGAAATCAAAAAAGAAAAAAAAATCCTATTAAAGCCACTTCCATATTGCTGTTAAGAAAATTACATGGATGCATCATTTTAATCATGTGTTGCAGTGGGCTTGAGGAAATGTTTACCTTTACTTTTTTAAGAGTATTATTGTTTTTGGAACAGAAGTGTTAGCAGTATGCTCACATGCTCATACAAGATGCTTTCACACAAAGAATTCCCTATGCTGATATTTCTCCTAAAATGTGTGCCATATGCAGCCAACAAGGTTAATGGCCTCAAATAGTATAGCTTATTATCTGAATTACAGAATATCTTTGTTTGATGTGGATATAAAGAATTGGATGCTTTTTTTCAGTATCTCTTATGTTCTGTAATATACCATGATACATGTTCTGTTTTTCCCAAAGGGGCTTTTTCAGGAGGCAACTGGACTTTCTTGTTTTTACTTTGAAGACGTTTTGCTTCTCATCCAAGAAGCTTTTTCAGCTGTGACTGGATGGTGGGGAATGGAAGGATTTATACTCCAGTTTACAACACAGCCCTTTCAACAGTTCCAAGAAGGCACCGCACCTATTTGTGCTACTCAGGTGACCCTGATGACACAATAAACATCCAGGTGGCTCTCTAAAAGAATGCAGATCAGTTGTCTGCAAGGAGTATAAATCCTTCCATTCCCCACCATCCAGTCACAGCTGAAGAAGCTTTTTGGATGAGAAGCAAAACGTCTTCAGAGAAAATCTCCATAGACATGTGAAGCTGTTTATATGAGACCTATTTTAAAGGCTTCCCTCCCCTCTTCTTAAATCCATGGGAAGGTCATTTCCTGCACAAAATCTAGATTTCATGTAAATTGCTGTCAACAAAGTTGACAGGAAGTAGATTGAAGAATGGTCAAATACAACATAAGAATATTCTTCAGGCCTGCTACCATTTTTGACAGTGATTTATACATATTTACATGTTGCACCATTACACAAATGACTTAGACTGACTGGAAATAAAGAAACCACACTACTCCCAGATTTGTTGGCTGGGGCATTCTGAGAGCTGAAAGTCCATACATCTTACAGTTGCTGAGGTTGAGACATCCTCTGTATGGCACATTAACTCTGTTTTGCTGAGACTGACTGTCAAATCTTAAACATTCATCCTTCCCATCATCAGAAGAGTTGGATTTTGATGAGGGACAGTGCAATGTTTGGGGGAATGAGGCCCTTCATTTATCATTTTTGGATTTCTGGGAGAGGAGAACTTCAAAATTTGGTGGGAATAAAGCAAGTAATTGGACAGATCCAGGGCAAAAAAATGAGTATGTTCCTATTATTTGTTCTCTACATTAGTGTTTCTCAACTTTGGCAACTTCAAGATGTCTGGACTTCAACTCCCAGAATTCCTCAGCCAGACCTGAAAAATGCATGTCCCTCCAGCACAGCAATTTCTCAGAAATGTTAACATGAGTCATGTTTCCAGAAATTCTGCTACCTTTCCAAACTTTATTCCAATTTATAAACAGAAACATATCTTAAGAAAAGATTAGTTTCCAAAGGACTCCCTAGAGAAACAATTTATTATCCACCAATAATTGTATCATTTCTTCAATACTTTCTTTTTTTTTTTTTTTTTTTTTTTCAATATAAAATTTTATTGTTTTTATCATAAACAAAAAAAATACATCACAAGTATTACACAATGATTTATCCCATCCCCCTACCCCCCAGACTTCCCAAACCAAACCTAGGCTAACATTCAACTACAAGTAAACAAGTATTAATATCTCTAACTCCAAACTCTAAACTTAAACAATCCATCTCCTCCGTGTATACCCAAAATCTATACCATTTCAGCAAGATAGTTTAACAGC
>NW_015386563.1:43158-58341 GCF_001527695.2 Protobothrops mucrosquamatus | reverse complement strand
TTTCTGATTTAATGACTAAGGAAGTACAATTATGATAATGTTGTAATAATTGAATTTGTTTGACTTAATTAAAAGAGCGGGAATTTAGGTCCTAAAGGCTCTCTTTTTTCTTTTTCTTTCTCTCTTTTTTCTTTTTTTTTTGATTTAATAATGGTTGAAGGAGGTGGATTTATTCTTAGCTAAAGTTAGATATAAATATTAGATTTCTTCAATACTTTCAATATAGTTCTTCCTCACTTTATGGCCCCAATGGGGACTGGAACATCTGTCGCTAAGTGAGGCAGTTGTTAAGTGAGTTATGCCTGATTTTATGACCTTTTTTCCTGTGATCATTAAGCAAATCATCATAGTCATTAAGTGATTCATATAGTTATTATGTGAATCTGGCTTCCTCCATTGGCTTCATTATTAGAAGCTGGTTGGGAACATTGCAAGTGGTGATCTCATGACCCTGGGATTCTACAACCATCATAAATATATTTTGGTTGCCAAGCCCCTGAATTTTGTTCACATGACTGTAGGATTGCTGCAACAGTTATAACTGGGAGGACTGGTTGTCAGTTACTTTTGTCAGTGCAAATATATCATTTAGTTATTGTTTTATGAAGACATTCAGGATTTAGGAGGTGTAGATTTGAACCAGTTTATTCAATTTACATGTTTCACAGCTAAAGCCTGTGTTCCATTTTTCTGCCCCAACAACCTGATATAGTTACAGGAATGAATACTCACAAGCTAGAAAGGGGAAGAGACTCTCTGCTTATCTACTTTTTAAATTTTGACTTAATTCTCAAGAGAAAAAAAAGTAAAGGGAAGAAATTTACTCAATGAATTGCAAACATAAGTAGAAAAGGAGTTTTCTTTCTTCATCCCCCAAAGACTCTGCACTAACGATAAAAAAAAAAAATCATGAAGCTGAAACAAAGCATTCGTTCTTTTTATGAATCTCAGCCAGCACTCATTTTGTACTTTTACAAAGAGCTAACAGAGAAATAAGGAAGCTGGCTGAAGAGAGTGAACAATGTCAGACACTTTCCATGTTCAGTTAAATTGCTAGGATTACGACAAAAATAACGTTTTGTGCACTGCATCCCTGAATAGCTTGTTCACTGATGGCCTATTTGTTTCTTGCTGAAAGAGCGATACATTTGGTTTTCAGGCCTTTGTGGCATTTCCAAGGATATACAACATCAAAAGGATGTCTCTCTGCACAAAAGAGAGATGGTTATAAAATTATAATATCTGCTGCAATGTACTACAGTAAAGCTTTGTCTCGTGCTTTGTTTCAGGAAAATATAGATTTAGGATTTTTGTGTTCCATGATTTCACAGCATAGTAATATGTGGCTTTCAGAGTGAGATCCTACAAACCACAGCGTTGATATTATAAATATGGGGCAGCATCTGTGCATATAAAATCAAGAAAACACACAATGCCCAATTCCAAAATGTGGCTTGGTGGGTTACGATTTGGTGTGTTCTTTCAATCAGCCATTAGGCTTTAAAAGCTATGGCAATGTGCTTTATGAAGATAGGTTCCCACAGTGGCTGGACGCAAAAGGCAAAAGCTTGATTGGTGTAGGGAATTAGGAGAGAAGGCAGCTGGGTGAACAAATTCTTGCTACGGCTTCATGGCCACTGCAGCTGGGCACTATACTGCTGGGGCAGGCTGGGGAGCCCCCTTAGGAAGCCCGAGAAACAGTAGCACTTGATGGAGACAGGTCTGAAAAGGAGACAGCAAAGAAGTGAGGAGTTTTTGCTCTGATGCCTACTTAAAGTTAAACTATTTACTCCAGTCCTATAGTTTTCTTGGCAACTCTTTGAAACTGGTTTGGCTTTGCCTTCTTCCTAGGACTGAGAGTGAATGACCTAAGAATATCCAGCAAGCTTCGATGCCTGAGAAAGGACTAGAACTCCCGGTCTCCTAATTTATAGTCTGGTGCTTTCAACATTACACTAAACTGGTTCTCAGTGCAGGTGTTTAAATCCAACTGATGCAGCCCCAACTGTTATTTGTATTATTAATCAAACTTGTATAATTTCCCGTCTCACCAAAAGTAATTCTGTATAGCATACAACAATCATATAAAAGCTACAAATATAAAAATGGCACATATAAAAAATAAAAAACCTACATTAAGAAATAAATAGTATAAATAAATATACAAAGCCCTAGACGAAGAGAGGATAAAAATGGCCACCTCAATTGAGTTATGTTGTGTTACGTACATAGAATATTCATTTTGGGGCCATGTCCTTCCATCTCTTTTTAATATTTACTAAGCTTTCATGTCTGAATTTTAAGACAGTGACTAATTGCCTAATTTAATTCTTCACACATGCTGGAAATGCAACATGACTTATGCTGTTCTTGGGTTGAGAACAGAAAGTATCTGGGCAAGAACAGGAGGATCTGGAAATGACGCTTTTCATATGGTATGTGTGTACATGTATTCCAAGAAGAGAGCATACGTTGCATTTAATAATTTTAAATCCCCCTTTGAAAAGTCCTCAGCTGTTTTGTTACAATGCATCTATAAAGTTTAAATCATTGTTTAAAGTAATCAAACCTAGGGCAAGTGTTAGAGCACAGGATATATAATGGATAGGCCTAGGTTACAGTCAATGTTACTTCAACTGTGCCTTCTGTACAGTATTGCATGATTTACATTAATGGTCAAATGAACTCCATTGGTTCACCTATAAACAAGAACAATTTATGTCATTTTAGAAGATAGTTGACTTCCCTATTAATTTGATGTGAGTTCAAGGAACCAGTCAGTTTTTTCACATATGAAATTGTTTTGGAACATATTTTGGATGGAAAGTACATTTGATTCAGTTTGTATTCAGTTTCCTTTAGGGGAAATTCATATTCATATTCCATACCAGCTTTTCCTGGTGAAATATGTGTCTCTCTAACAGCTGTATGACTGGCAGAAAATCATGACTACCTGATGGACAAACTTTCCAACAAATTAAGGATATACCTATGGGATCATCGCTTTCAGGAGTTATAACAGAGGTCATTATGCAACATCTAGAGGCCATAGAATTTCCACAAATACAACCCAAAATATGGATCAGATATATAGATGACACCTTCACCATAATAAAAAAGGACCAATTAGGGAACACCCAAAGAACCATCAACAACATTTTCAAAGGAATCCAGTTTACCAGAGAAGAAGAAAACAACTCACTACCCTACCTGAACATCTTGATCAACAGCAACCACAATAGCAAACTAGAAACACAAGTGTACAGGAAAACCACCTACACCAACCAAGTGCTCCATTACAAAAGCAGTATTAGGAAAAATATTTATTTGATTCAATGTATTAGGTTTCTGCTTTTCCAACAGTTATGAAAGTCAAAGATGTCTCTGAAAAACTAGTGTACCATCCCATCTGATTTAATGTGATAAAATCACTAAATATACTTTTGTTTAGTATACTGTGCAATGTGTTGATGTATAAAAAATGTGCACCAGATTGGCATAGTAGCATGTCTCAGCCTGCAGTATTATTTTTTAATGGTTTTTAAGGAAAGCTTGGGGTTTTTTTTCAGTTGGTGTGTAAGATTGGAAAACAGCAAGTGGCTTCTATATATGATTAATAGTGAAATTAAACTTGAAACAATCTGGCTAGAGTCCTACACACTCATGTAAGTGGAAATAAGTTTCATTAAACTCAACAGAAGTTGCTTTTAAATAGCTAATACCTAGCATTACATTTGCTATTGATTTTTAAGCCATTTGTAGAAAGGTACACAGCCATAAAGGTAATTGCCATTACAAAACAAATTATAAAATCATCAAGATGACAGGGCATATGTCCTGTTATCTTTCTTTCAAAAGCTTCAAATGTTTAAATTACTTTTGGCTTTCAACTCTCTTTTTAGAAATATGGACACAATTAATAGGCTATCTGTCATGGTATTAAAAGCTGATTATCAAGGGTGGACAGTATTTGACGCAGGCTCTATTAAGGAGAATAATTGATAGGCTTGTGTATGACTAGACAAGGATGCAGCCCATTTTTAGCTTATTAATATTTAACATTAATAATATTTAGCATGTGTCAAGTACAAGAAGAACTTGGCACAGGAAGAGGAAGAATGCATTGCCAAATGTTTATAATCTTAAACTAGTTTATATTTTTTTCCAAGCAAAGGAGGAGAATCAGTAATTAATTTCCTGAATAAACAGCATGAAAAGGTTAAACAAGAAAAATATCTGTTTATTTATGGTAAAGAACCTGTTCATTTTATGACTGAGGTGGGAGCTGCATCTGCCTCAAGGAGTTGATTTAAGAAAGTTACTGGTGAAACATCTGTATGTATTTTAAACACTCCAGATTAGCATTTTCATAGACAAAGCAGGGTGAAAGAGACATGGAGACCGAATAAATCCACTGCCCCTTATGATCAAGAAGTTATGAAGTGCTAAAGATTGATTGCCACTAAAATTACACTATCAACAGGGAGAGGCCTTTATTACTTTTAGTATTAGTATCGTTTAACAATATGGATATTCTATTGTTTAATAATTAGGATACTAATTTGTTTATGTTTTAATTATTATTATTATATTTATGTTAAAGGGGAGTTAAAGCGCATTATGGACTTGTTATTTATATAGTTGGTTAATGTTAGTTAGATTATGATTATTATATTTGTAACCCTGTATTCAGCTCTGGGAAGCGGGGGAGGGAGAGGGAGGGTTAGGGTGGGTTGGTTTTGGGGTTTATATTGTAACTTTTATAAAACTTTTCAATAATAAAAAAAAAACAGGGAGAGACCTTGCACCTATTGTGTCTCAGTAGTTTCCAAACTATCAACAACAGGTTGCCCAATTGAACTTAGTTTTGGGAGATCTGGCTCTGTTTGAACAAAATGTTCAACAAAAGTGCTGTTGATTTCATACCCCTTTGATCCTCAAAAATTTCCTCTTGTTTTGTAGGTTCTATGATAATTGATGAATTGCTGACTTCTACATAACTTGCTACCTATTGGATTTTTCAAAATGGCTATCTTCTGTCTTCTATCATTGCTTATAAATCGATTTTGTGAACACAAGAGATAAGTATTTTTTAGCAAATAGCTATAGTTGTGGTAGTTACGTTCTGGAATAATCTTCCCTGAAAAGTTCATTTAGCACCAATAAAGGAGAATATTTGTAGCTCAGGGTTGGAATGAGGGGTCCTTGGTGCACTCTGAGCTTAGTTATTTCATTACATTTCATTACCTAAACTAGGTAATATCAATGCTAATAAGTGGGGTTTGCTCTGTTTATATTCTAGTGCATGGGTGTCAAACTCACCACTTCACGTGACGTGTTGTGACGTATCGCGACTCTTTTTGCATTGCCGGCAATGGGGTGAGCACGGCTTTGTTATGATGAAACCGGCCCGCGGGCTGGCAGTTTGACACCCCTGTTCTAGTGGTTTGCCCTGGGGTGGTCTTGGAAGTTCTTTGGTTGGGCTGTTTACTATTGGCTTGTGTGGCAGTTCCTTGATTGGGGTATTGTTTACTTGATTATTGATCTGATCTTGGAGTTAATCTTGATCTATACTCATCTGGGTACTGATTGCTAGTGGAGAGATGTTTTGGTCCTGCCAAAACAGGACATATATACTATGCAAAAGAGATAATCAACAACCCAAAAAGGGAAATAAAGGACCAACAATCAAGTAAACACTACCCAATCAAGGAACTGCCAAACAAGCCAACAGTAAACAGCTCAACCAAAGAACCTCTAAGACCACCCCAGGGCAAGCCACTAGAATATACACTGATAGAAAACCCCTCTCCTTACCAGCACTGATGATGTTACCTAGTTTGGGTAATGAAATGCCTACAAGAAAACAGCCAACCTCAGAGAGCACCAAAGCTCCTTTTCCTCTAGATTCTTTTCTTCATGCAGTATCCTTTCTACCACAGCAGGACTATTATAATTTGAATCTATTAACTTAAGAAAATAAGTTGAACATAAGCCTGAAGCTTCAGTGATAGGATCATAGCATTTCCTTTAAATGTTCTTGGAATTTTATGAAAAATGGCAGGTTCTTTGACAAAGTTTTGCTTTAGTCTGGTAAGATTCTGCCTATAGGTGAAGGACAATAAAGGAAGCTACTCAGACGTAACTCCACATGTTGTTCTTGGTTCTTGGGACCAGACAACTTTTTCTAATCAGAAACCACTCAGTTAAATAAGCTATCTCCCCAGCTATAATTGTTTAATAAGAAATTTACCAGTTCTATAGCTAAATTTTTTATTCATACCAGCCATTCTCTTATTTTCATATTTCCCATATTGAAAAAAGGAAAAAATGCTATTTTAATTCTAAATCATATCTTTCATTATAAAAGTCTAATTATATCTAAGGGTCATCCGTTCTTTTAGTCATATTCAAACAGATATTTAATCATATAATACCCCCTCTAATAGGTCAAATCTTCTGTTTTTTAAGTCTAACTCTCGCTTTCTTTCTTTCTTTCTTTCTTTCTTTCTTTCTTTCTTTCTTTCTTTCTTTCTTTCTTTCTTTCTTTCTTTCTTTCTTTCTTTCTTTCTTTCTTTCTTTCTTTCTTTCTTTCTTTCTTTCTTTGTCAAATAGCTTTCCAGGCGAAGGCAACTAAATCACCCAGGAATTTTCTTTCTATTTTTGTAAAATTTGCTTGGAATGAGGAAGACAATTTAGGTGGGTATTTTTTTTGGGGGGGGGGGAATCCTGCCCATTTATATTCCTTAAGCTACTCCCACTTTCCTTCTCCCTCAATGAATAAATTTCTTAGCTATATAAATGTAATTAATATTGAGAAAATCATAACTGACAAAGACATTTCAAATAGTTATGGGAAATCAGACTTTAACAAGAGCATGAAAAACAGGATATGATTTATGAATTGATATTATTGTTATTTGTATAATATTAGCAAAATATGATGAGGATGTTTATATTTAACTTTGTTTGCATCAACAGTAGCAAGAATTGTAACTGTGTAATGAGGGGAAAATGGAAAAAATATGGGGAAGAAAGGAGGATCAGGGAAAAACATTGGATTTTGCAGTACTGAACAGATTTACATTGAAGAAGTTAATGTTAAATATGTGAACCTAGACAATACGTTGTTTACTAAGCACTAAAGATTGTAATTGTTAAAAATCAATAAAACATTAAAAAAGAGAAATTTACCAGTTCTCTCATAGAAGAATGGATGATGACACTCATTTCTTCATACCCCTACTTTAACATCTTTCAACCTGGGAATTTCAACTTCTAGAATTAGTCCTGCCTATTACAAGCCCCGCTGCCTCTTTGCTCTCTCGAAAGCAGCCCCTCCCTCTTGAGATTCCAGACTACATTCCACCATAAAGATGTGTTTTACAATCTGGAAATGAATCAGAAGCACCAGGCCAGACTGAAGCATTAATATATAATTTAAAACACAGGAATCTTCCCACCCCATCATTTCCTCCACCAATATGGAGGATTTTCGGAATCGGGTCTCTGAAAAAATCAAAGTTAACAAGAAATTATTCAGAGACCCCAGTGGCATCAATGGTAGTAGTGGCATTCAGAGCCAGTTTACTTGGTGTTTTGGTTGGAAATATTCCCTCATATTAAAAATAATGGGTAGAAAGCTAATTATATGTCATAGTGAACGGAAATCTTTTTAAAATGGTGGTTGAACCCTTCTCTCCTCAGTTCTTGTATGGAGGCATGTTTAAAACAGAAAATTCAGAGTGCAGCAATATATTATTTGCTTTCCTCTCAATTGCATTCTCACTGCTGTCTCGTACAGAAGGCAGTCATAGTAAAACTATTTTTCCCCAGCTTACTTAAGGGTGCAACTGCTAAGTGGGGGACAATTAAAAACAGAAAGTAGTAAGATAGACCTTACTGAAACTGAGTGTTTTCCAGTGAGACTGGTCTATCAGGGCAACCTGGTCTACCCCAAATATGGGACGGAGCATACTGCTTCCGCTTTTGCCTTTCAGCCGCAATCTAGGAGTCTTCACAGGCAGTCGCTTCTGCGACAGACTATTTGTGTGTTAAATTTAAATTTACTGACAAATTTGCCTCCAATCTCCCTTTAATTCTTTGTCGGTAAATTTAAATTTAACTTACTGAAACTGCTTTTGTCTAACAGCCCTTAAAAATAAAATATATTTCTAATTAAAATGTAATAAATGTGTAATTCCTTCATCTACAGCAGCAGTGGTCCTAAAGTTTTGTATACAGTAGTCATTTATGATAAGGTTATGAAGAAAAATAGCTAATCTCCTGTGATAAAGCAGAAGAGAAATCCTTGATAATTAAAGCTATAACTAGTTAATGAGAAAATGTACCGTGCTACTAACATCCTACCCTTAGATCTTCTTCTCCTCATTCTAGATTGTATTTGTAGAACTTCTGACATTGGCTGAGCTGACGTGACAGTATAGCATATTATATCATTATGTCTAAACTTGGAATCATGGCTTATTTGGAGCTGTTTTTGTACCTTTTATCAATTTATAGAGGGCAAGGCAAGAGCGAACCCATGCTGTTATAATATCAGCATTTGAATAGATTGGAGATATTTACTTCAAGTGGATTCCATATTTCAGTTATTTTTAATTTAACTTGTTTTAAATTCATTTTCTGAGAGTTACTTGACATTCTCTAAAGTGATTGTGATACCCAAGGCATGTTGAACCTTGAACTTAAGAAAATCTCTGACCTACCTACCATTATTCTTTTCATGAAATGATCTCATTTAGCTTGATCCTCCTTTATAACTCATGCCATTTTAACCGGGAAAAGTAATATAGTAGCAAGATGGTAGGTCAGCAAAGTTTCTGTTCAGTGTTCACCCATATTTTTATGTGTTTGATAGAATATGTTAAGAGTTATAAATGGGTTAAAGACGATAAAGCACTGATATCCCATAAAATTCTAATTTAACGAATGATAGATAACACATCTCTTACAACATTTCATAAAAGAACACAAGACATTACTTCAGTTCTGATATGAAGGACCTCTAGCAATTACAGTGGCTGTAATAGTTTTTGGTTTTGATTTTTTTTAATGACTTCAAAGTTAGGAGGAGGATAGTAAAGAGAGATTGGATAAAGAGAGGCTAGAAAACCATAATTTACTATTCAAAATATGTATTTATTTATTAAAGTTTTACCCTGCCTTTATTCTTTTTATAAACAACTCAAGGCAGTGAACACACATAATGCTCCTTCCTTCTTCTTATTTTCCCCAACGACAGCAACCTTGCAAGGTGAGATGGGCCGAGAGAGAGTGACTGGCCCAAAGTCACCCACTGACTTTCATGCCCAAGGTGGAACTAGAACTCATAGCCTTTGAATTTTTAAGCCACTACCTTAACCACTGAAAAACACTGGATATATTTCAGTAACCCAGGCACATGAGAGCTAGTTTAATATAGTGGAGAAACCCCTGGCAAAAAACCAGGAAACTGTGAGTTCTAGTTTCTCCTAAGGCATGAAAGTCAGCTGGGTAACTTTGGGCCAGTCACTTTATCTCAGTCCTTGGAAGGAGTCAAGAGCAAGTCATTTTGGAAAAATCTTTCCAAGAAAACTGCAGGAACTTGTCCAGGAAATCACCAGGATCCAAACTGACTTGAAAGAACCCAAAATAACAACAATGATGCAGCATACAAATAGGCATCTTTGCTGCATGATACATTAGCATTCAAATTATGCATTAATATATATGCATATTAGTAATGGGATTATATATTTATAGAGGTGGAAAGGATCTTGGAGATGAATAGTCCTTGACTTAGGACCATAATTGATCCCAGAATTGTCTGTAAGTTGTGGTTTTTAAGACAATCACCATGTGACTGTGCCACATTTATGACTGTTTTTGCAGTGGTTGTTAAGCAAGTGCTGTGGTCGTTCAACAAATCTATTTTATGCAATGGTCATTTTTTGCTGGAAACCAGAAGAAACTGACCGAAAATGTTGAAAATCTCAGTCATGCGATCATAAAGGTGAGCTGGTTGCCAAGTGCTCAAAATGTAATCACATGATCGTGAGGGAGTGGGCTTGTCAGGACTTTGAAATTGGGTCATGTATAGATATACCTATAGATGCATCATTCAAAAAGGCATGAAGTAACCATGATGGTTTTATATTTTTTTGAAGGTATGACTTAGGACACTTATGTATCGTCGGGTGCCGGGTGGCATGGCCCATTGGGTGGGTGTGACCAATTCAGTGGGTATGGCCAATTCAGTGGGCGTGGCTTCAGTGGTAATGGCAGACTGGGTGGGACTAAAAAGTTCAATCAATCAATTCCAACTTTGCGATATCTTTTTTTTCCTGCGAGAATTTGAAATTGATTGATTGAACCAATTTTTGGGGGGCACATGGCGGCGGAGGCCTAAAGCGAAAAGATTTTATAAAACCCAGCTGAAGGCCTAGGACGGCGCACATGCCCACAGAGAGGGCTCTGCATGCCACCTGTGGCACGTGTGCCATAGGTTCGCCACCACGGACTTAGGAGATATATCATTTGCTTTTGGAAACCATTAACTACATCTTCATGGTTGGTTGGATGATGTTATGCACTAGGGATGTCCAATTTTGGCAACTTTAGGATATGTGGACTTCAACTCCCAGAATTCCCCAGCCAGTTCACAGATTTTAAAGTTGGACACCCCTGGTATATACCCAAGCAGTAATGTCCCTAGGATGTAGTCCAAAAAAGTCAAGATGAGAGCCGTGATAAGGCCATCAAAGCTCCAATTTATTTGTGTGTGTGTGTGTGTGTGAATGCCATCTGTGTGAACTACCCCAGCAACCAATCAATGTGAGGATGGACAGATGGACAGTTTAGATGCCAGTCCAAGGTTATCAGGTAGTGAAAATCATTATGAAAGCATAATTCAGTTATCTTTCTGGCCATCAAGAGAACAGCCAATATTTATGAATTACAGAAAGTAGAAAGAAAAAGCCTAGATTTTATGTTCTGGAACACCAATAATTTTTGTGCACTTCGCTTCATTCTTATCTGCAATAAAAAAACAAGGTTATATCTGAGAGTTCATTTCCAAGGCAATTCTTGAACAAGAGTCTGGAGAACTGAGATTTACTGCCAAGCAGTAGTGCGAAACCTGACAATAATAGTATTGCTTTTAGTCCTTCCTCTGAGCAAGAATAAATAAAATAATTTATCTCACAAGTCCTTTTCTATTGCTTTTGTTCCTTTTGAGCAAACTGTATTCTTCCGTTGTTGTGTTATTTTGAGAATAATTCCACCCAGTTTTTATGTGTCTTTTTATACTAAAAGTTCAAGGTTGTATTATTTCCTATATTTTTGAGCATTCATGTATAGATTGGAGAAACCTGAAGAGATGTTGCTCACATATTCTGTTCCATGGGCTTTAATCTCACATAAATATGAGTTAAGATCATAGCTAAAGCCTGGGCTCCAAAATACAAATTATATATGCAAAGAATTGTGCTGTAAGTGAAGGCTATTAAAAATCCTATGAATATTTATCATTTTCTAAATTCACATATTAGATATGTCTTGGATTACTCTGGTAGAATATTATATTGGAGCAGAAACAAGGCAGTAAACACAATATTTTATGAGTAATAAGATTGAAAAACTGGATATTGTTTATTCTATAAATATTGTTACCCAATGCCAATTGTGATTTCAACTGAATGTGTATAAATATGTTCAATGTTGACACATCTTCTTAGTGTGGCATATGTTTGTGATGATCTAATCACGTTGATTGTAGTGTAAAAGGGTTTTGTTTTTGTTTTTTTGGCAAAAGAAAAGTCTTGTTATGTGCATTTGTTGGCCTAGTTTCTTCTCCAGGAAATGTACCCTTCAAGTGCTTCAGTGGAACTCCATCCAAACCAAGAATGTTTAGGATCACATTTTAAGCTGACTTTATATATACTCAACCTTTTCTCCATTCTCCACTATCAACTCACCCACTTTCTGCAGAAAATAATATAATGACTCTGGGATGGACTTCAAAAAAGGGCTATACAAGTTAATTTGGAGGTTGGGTTTGCAGGACACAGTGAATCATTAACAAGCCAACATTTCAGCTAGCACATTGGATAAATCCAAATCAAATAGGTAAGTATTTAGGGCCTTCCATGCTCTGGGAACCCCAACTTGCCTATTCAAACAAACCGCAAATAAAGACAAGAAAAGGCAACCCTTGAAGCAGTGTTTCACAACATGCGCAAGGGAATTCTGGGAATTGAAGTCCACATCTCTTAAAGTTGTCTAGGCTGAGGAATAATGGCAAAGGGATGAAATGAGGGCTCCTTGGGGCTCTCTGAGCTTGCTTGTTTTCTTGCAGACGTTTCATTACCCAAACTAGGTAACATCATCAGTGCTAGTGTGATGGTTTAAAAGACCATCAGTGCTAACACTGATAACGTTACCTTGTTTGGGTAATGAAACGTCTGCAAAAAAACAAGCAAACTCAGGGAGCCCCAAGGACCCCCTCATATAACACCAAAGGTTCTCCAATCTCCGTGTTAAGTCTTAGCCAGGGCTACTTGAAGCTATCACGATTTGTAAGGCCCGCATCTGGTCGCCATTGACTTGAGTCACCAAAAAAGGCCTCCGTAATTTGTCGTAAAAAAAAAAAAAAAGGCGGGAAGGCTTAGCGTTTCAGAGCCACCAGCTCGGGCAATAACCAGCCAATGAGCAGCTGCAGCGCGGGGTTTCCGCGGAAACTTCTCTGCTTAGAGAGGAGTTACTTTTAAAGCAGAGCCGGCGATGCCTCGCACTCTTTCGGCCACTGGCCCGGAACAAGGCGGAGCCTCCCTTCTTGGCCCGCGCCCGGCCGAGGGCGAGGTAGCTCTGTTGCCAGGGGCGCCGCCTCGCTCGGCAAACACATTTGTCGGACGGCGCCGGGAGGGGAACGAGGGAGGCGCGGCGAGCAAGAGACGGACCCCAAATAGCTACAGAAGAACGTGGGGACTTGCGCCCCTGGTCAGAGGAGGAGGAGGAGGAGGTGGCGGCGGGTCCCGGAGAGCGTCCGGGCGTTGGAAGTTCGAGTCCTCTCGGGTCGCCTCTTGTCCGGGCGGGGCAAAAGAACCCTCGGCAGCAGCCGCAATGGATGATTTTGCGGAGGAAGAGTCCTGTGACTTCGATCTCCTGCCTGCGCTCTCGGAGGACGAGGTGAGCCGGTGGCGGGAAAGCAGCCCTTCCTGCTAACCGATTCGGGGGCTGGGGTGCCGCCGCCTCGAGGGGACGGGCGGAGGGAACCGTACAGGTGGCGTCGATTTCCTTCCCTGGGCAGTGGCGTAGCCTGTCCTGTCCCACCAAGTATGTTTGAAGCGCATCCTAAGAACGCCTTGCAAGGAGCTGCCGAGAGAGGGGGGGCGTATAAACCCGCCAAGGAGTCTTTTTGAACAACACCCCTCCCAGATGTAACTTGGAAACAAGCGCTTAAAAGTGATCTCTTTGTAACCTAAATCAAGGGTTTCTCATCCTTGGCAATTTTCAGATGTGTGGACTTCAACTCCCAGAATTCTTGCTGCCTGGGGAATTCTGGGAGTAGACGTCCACACTGGCCTAAGTCCATAAAAGATAGAGTTACAGGTAGTCCTTGACTTATGACCACAGCTGAGCCCCAAATTTATGTTGCTAAATAAGACATTTGTTAAGTGAGTTTTGCCCCATTTTATGACCTTTTGCCATGGTTGTTAAATGAATTGTTGCAGTTAAGTTAGTAATGTGGTTAAGTGAATCTGGTTTATCCGTTGACTTTGCTACTTGGGAGATCACAAAAGGTGATCACATGATCCTGGGACATTGCAACTGTCATAAATGTGAGACAGTTGCCAATAGTTTGAATTTTGATCAGTGCAGTGGTTGTGTGAAAAATGGTCATAAATCACTTTATTCAGTGCTGTTGTATCTTTGAATGGTTACTAAATGAACCGTTGTAAGTTGAGGACTTACCTGTACTTGCATGAACCTGTCTCCTGTAAGACAGGTAAGTAAAAAGAGATTGTAAACCTACAGCCCGAATATGCATGATTCAGCTGTATTGCCTTTCTCATGCAATATCAGTAAAATGTTTTAAGAAGGGGGGGGCTGCTTTCAAACAAGGCTTTTTACTGTCTGGCCTTACTTTGGAATGCCTCTTATTAGAATCAATGACATGATCAGAGTGAGAAAAAGGAACAAGGCTGACTGTCATGGTCATGGGGCTGAATCTATTCATAATTCAGTGTTACTTTATCTTGTCAGTGTTCTCTCTGATCAATTACTAGTTGCCAAAGTCAGCTGGTTTGAATTCTCTGCTGTGCTGAATTCACTAGTACAGATAGTCCTCGACTTATGATCACAATTGAGCCCAGCATTTGTATTGTTAAGTGTTAAATGAGTTTTGCCCCACTTTATGACTTTTCTTGCCACAGAATCACTGCAGTGGTTAAGTTAGTAACACCGTGCTTAAGTGAATCTGGCTTCCCCATTCATTTGGCTAGTCAGAAGTTTGCAAAAGGGGATCACATGGCCCCGGGACAATGCAACCATCAAGCATCTGAATGTAAATCATGTGACTATGGGGATGCTGTAATGGTCATAACTGAAAAATGGTCATAAGTCACTTTTTGGGCACCGTTGTAACTTTTTTTTTTTTCAAAATTTTTTTTTTATTGTTTTCAACATAAGAAAAAAAAACACATCACAAATACATCACAATTGAGACCCCCCCCCACCCGGACTTCCCAAACCTAATCCCAGGATACTATTCAGCTAAAAGTAACCTTGTATTAATATCCCTAACTCCACAAAGTAATATTCTACAAAAGTAGGTGAAATATATATATATGTATAAAAAAAAAAAATTTTTTTTATCTAAAAACCTAACTTATATTCCACCATTCTATGTTTATTTTGAATATAAACAATCCATCTTCTCCATATTAATAAAAATTGTTCATTTGAGTGATCCTTCAAATAAACCGAAATCTTTGCCATTTCAGCAAGATGCGAAACCTTCACTCTCCAGTCCTCTATTGTAGGTAAAACTTTACTCTTCCAGTTTTGAGCTATCAGCAAACGGGCAGCAGTTAAACAATACAACATCAAGTTCGTTTCTTTTACATCCAAATTATGTGTGATACCTAGGAGAAACAGCTGAGGCAGGAAAAAAATTCTTCT
>NW_015386563.1:28920-42648 GCF_001527695.2 Protobothrops mucrosquamatus | reverse complement strand
AAGTCTCTCTGCCATTCTTTCAAGTTAAGTTCATTTTTTAAAATAGGTATCATCTGGAACAGAAAGAGAAACTTAGGTAAAATGTTCATTTTAATGGCCGCAATACGACCCAGCAAGGAAAAATGAAGTTTTTTCCACATTGATAAGTCTTTTTGTACTGATTTCCACAATTTCTCATAATTATTCTGGTAAAGTTTCAGCACCGTTGTAACTTTGAACTGATCTGTTGTAAGTCAAGGACTACCTGTATCTGGTTGAAGTAAGTATTTATCAAAAGTCGCTCCAAAATAAGTAGACTGAAGTCAAATTAAGTATATGTTTCCAATTCATCCTAATATTAAGGGATGTTCTGCTAAAGAATGTGCCTGAGAAACTGAGTTTACAATAACTTCAGTACCATGGCAATATTTCTCTTAATGAAAGTCTCTTTAAAAGCATCATTAAATTCTTAACTGAGTGTGACATGGTTGAAATAACAATATACAGGAAGTTCTCAACCAATCACCATAAGGGAGCCTGCCCATTATGGTTGCATTTTGTGACAGCCGTTAAGTGACACACCCATGTGAACATCACTCAGAGGCCCCCGTCCTGTTCTTCCTGAGGCAGTCATGGACAGAGCACGGGGTGCTTCGGGGGCCTCCCCCATCCCTTGAGGCACTTTGTGCTCTGCTTCCCTCCCCTTGGGCCTGCTTTCCACCCACTGGGCCCCACACCCTTGTCATCTTGTGTTATCAATTGGCCACTTACTTTTCAAAAATCTGTGGAGATTGGGTTAGGGAAGTTCACTATTGGGTGGCATTTTTCCAGAAGTGGCTGCCATTTTCTGGACAGCTGCATTGGATTGGGAGACGTGAGGTGAAGAGGAAGGTGTGGGGCGCAGTGGAGTGTGGGAAGCAGGCCCAAGACATGCAAGGACCAGTCAGAGAAGATGGGGAATGGATGGGGGGGTCCTGCTGCAGCATCCCTGCAGTCGGTCTTAAGGACAGATGAACATAGGAGACAGTACAGTGGCTGTAACTTTGGAATTGGGTTTGTAAGTAGCTTTTGGGATGGGGCGTCTGACGTACCTTCAGACAGTCACCAGTTGTATGTTGAGAACTACCAGTAGTAGCTCCAGGTTTGCAGACAAATGCTTATGAGAATGGGAACATGTAGTAACTTTCATGTCATGCTTTCCCTGTAGAAATCTGGTTGGCCACTATGCTGATCCTGAGTTAAAACGCCTTATAAATCAGATCAGATAGATAAACTCAATAGGAATAATTTCATAACAAAAACAAAAATCAGAGAGATTACTTGCATTTATGCTGTGGTTGTTACTTCTGGAAAATACATCTTTGTTCATTCCCATAGGTGAAAGAATGATGCTCTTTCTCCATAGCACCTTTATAGCGTTAAAGCATGATCATCTGGTGACATCCGATGGCCCATGCTTCTCTCAGACAAAGGCATTCCCATCTGGCTAGTGTCCAGGAAGTCTCCCAATGCCCTTTAGAACTCCTCCCACCGGCCCATTTATTTATGGCCAGATGCCATAATGAATATATGCTATTTATTTTTATTTATCCCTAGTATTTCTATGCTGCTCTGCTTCAAAACAGAGAATAGAGGTAAAGATTACAGATATCAAAGAAGTTGCAAGTATTATAAATTATAATAGCACTAACCAACTGAAGTAGATCATTAAGGAAAATCTGACATCCTCCAAATGTTATTTCAGAGCCAGGTTTTCACTTTTCAGAAACTTGGTCAAAGAGGGATTTTTTATATATAGATATTTGTATTCAAGCTGTTCCACAGGAGGAATGCCGCCAAAGCTTCAAATAAGTAAAAGCAAAACAAGAAGAAAATAAAAACATCAACATTTAAAAATAAGAACCAAGCACATATTAAATAGAACTGCTAACCTAACCAATGTAGAAAATTAAATCCATATATTCTGTACAGCAGCTGCTATTGAACAGATTTTAGTAACCTCCCCAATAATTTCTGCAAAAAATATGTCAGGAGGGTGAGGTAGGGGAAGCATTTTCTTCATCTAGTTGGCCCAGATTAGGGAGTAATAATATTTTTATCCCACCTTTATTATTTGTTTATAAATAATTAAGGCAGTGAACATCCCTAATACTCCTTCCTTCTCCTATTTTCTCCACATCAGCAAACCTGTGAGGTGGATTGGATTGAGAGAGAGTGACATATCCAGCTAGCTTTCATGCCTAAAATGGGACTATAACTCACAGTCTCCTGATTTCTAGCCTGGTGTCTTAACCACTGGACCAAACTGGCTCTTTATTACATAATAAAAACTTTATTACATCAGAGCCAAGGTTGGTACATAGGACAATTGAAAGTGGAAAATTGACTCAATCAGCCTGTCTGAGGAGACCAAGATTGTCTTATAAAGTTGTATTCTTATACACCTCTTCCAAAGTTACAGATGGCAAGAGTTAACTAATCAAAACATTTTCCTATGTGAAACAGATGAAACAAATAGTTGGCTAGAATAAAAGATCTGTCATATAAGTCACCTTTACACTACTAGCTATAAATTTTCATTCCTCTGTAAATAGCATTTGAAACTCACTGTTTAATTTTGAAGTAACTTTTTCATATCTTGGTCTGAAAGGCCATCGTAGCGTGTTGTTGTCATGGTCCATTGAGCCATCCCTGATTCCTTCTCTACAGAGAAGTCCCTGTAGATTTTTTTGGCCATGTTTAGGAAGTAGCTTGCCAGAAATTCTTTTTCTCAGGGCTGAGAGACTTAATTGACCCAGTTACCAACCTGGCTTTTAAACCAGCAGTCCCCAACCTTTTGGGCCCCAGGGACCGGTTCCGGGCAGAGAGGTTTTTTCCATGGACCAGAGAGTGTGTGGTTTTGTGTGCTGCCTGCATCCCACGGATGAGGCTTTACTTGTTTGTGCGGACTGGTTATTGGCATGGCACGGCCCGGTACTGGTCCATGGCCCGGGGGTTAGGGACCCCTGTTTTAAAACCAAGGCAGGACTAAAACTCCTGGTTTCCCAGCTTCTAATTCAAAATCTTTAATTACTACATCAAAGTTAAATTAGAACATGACTTTTTTCCCATGAGAAGCAAACAAATCAGCAAGAAATTAGTTGCAACAACTGTCACCCACATTGATCTTTAGGATGGATTTGACTGACGTTGGTGAGTTAGTACAATTGCTGAGGCGTGCTTTAATAGGACAAAATAGAGCAGGGGTCCCTAACTTTCCAGCTCATAAACCCCCTTCGTGAAATTTCAGAAAGTTCATCAACAATCAAATATTTATTAGTTGAAAATAATTTAATAAATACTATTTTAATTGTAATAATAATAATAATAATAATAATAATAATAATAATGACTCAAAGCCATCAACAGCTGACCCTCTAACCCTGAGTAATACTGTCTCACCTCTAGTCATCTTATCTTCAAGACTAGAGACTGGTGTGAAGCTTTATAAAGATCCCAAAAGATTAATTGACCTCAATTGTCCATTGATCACTTATCAATCGCTTATTGACCCCCCCCCGACATTTGACTGATGATTATGGA
This sequence comes from Protobothrops mucrosquamatus, assembly GCF_001527695.2. Classification (NCBI taxonomy): domain Eukaryota; kingdom Metazoa; phylum Chordata; class Lepidosauria; order Squamata; family Viperidae; genus Protobothrops; species Protobothrops mucrosquamatus. Next base: position 39,087 of record NW_015386563.1, on the reverse strand, counting down.
TCATCAAGTCATTTTCAACTAGTGATCACATAAACATTTACTAAAAAAAGATAGACATTTAATAAATAACCTCCTTTTGACTCCCCCAGCCATTTATTGACCCATCAGCCCTTCGGAGTCATAAGGACCTCCTTGGGGAACCCTGAAATAGAACATTTAGCACATTGGGTTTGGATGTGGCTTTACCTAATCTTCCTAATTTCAAGATTACACATTGTTTAAAAAGACCCATTACAATAGTATTAATTTCTTAGTTTATTTTATTTATTGAACAATTTTGTACCCCATCTTTCTATTCAATTTGGATGGGGTGTAGAACTTTTTCCCTTGAATGTATCCAGGAGTAAAACTTTTCAGCTAATAAACTGCTGGAAAAGCTAAATAGTTCTTTGATGGCAACCTATACAATTAAAAGTAAATTAGAATTGAACCTTTCCTTTTGAGTGAGAGGGCATCTTTTTCTGAGAACAGAAAAGCAGAGGAATTCTGGGATGATTTTATCCTTCCATTAATGCTTAAAATGTTTTCCCATGAATATGGCCACCCTCATCTGGAGAGAATATTACTTTTTCATGGTCTGTACAGAATTTTTACATGTTTGTGCCTTTTCCATATGGTAAGACCATTTATATTTACAACAGTAGAATTGTAACCAGAGGAAAAGCATTTGCCATGGGGCTTAGCTATTTAGCACTACAGTATTCTTTTAGCAAGAGAGTATGTCTTCCATTCTTAAATAGGCTTGCCAGGAAATGTAGTACGGAAGCCAGAATGTTTTACAAGCACACTGTGGATTGAGCTAATTGTTCCATTCATTGGACTAATAAGAAGAATATGATTGCAGGTATTTAGGGAAACAGCGTGGGCTCTTTATTTGAACATTCCATTGGGACTGTAGTATTATTATTTTTAAGTGTTTGTTTTATTTACAGTTAGAGATAATTTAAAAAAATGTGTACAGAGCAAATAGAATAAATTAAGAGCACATGGAAGTGAGTAAAGTATGTACATAACTCTAGAGTATAATATTAAAATCCTAATAAGCGATAAGGTATTAACTGTTAAGCAATGAAAAACCAGGTCTACACATGAATATACAATTACATTGATTTATTGTTAAACAATCTACACATAGGAATCTTCTCAGCTAATGCTTAGCACCTGCTAGGAGTTAGATAAAAGTCAACGGAATTCAAGGAGGGGTTGAACTTAGTCCACTTGTGACTATGTAGGGATTCTAAGCTGATCCCTCTTTTAACTCTACCCCCAGATTTTGCCATTCCTTTGCTTTACATTAAGTGATTTCAGAAGACAAACATTCTGGTTCCGAAATGAGGGCTGGTCCAGTCTGGCATGAGTTTAAGCCTTAGAAGTTTTCTCCCCCCCCCTCCCTTTTATTATGTTATAAATCTTAATACATTTTGTTGTTTCAATATAGTACATTTTACACAATATTAATTGAAGATTATTAACATATTTAGATAGCTTAGAGCAGGCATGTCAAACTGCTGGCCCGCGGGCCAGATGCATCACGCCAAAACCGCGCCCACCCATTGCTGGCAATGGGGAAAAAGTCCCGATACATCGTGCGACATCATGTGACATCCCGAGTTTGACATGCCTGGCTTAGAGTATTGAAAATAAAGAAGATGGAAAAAAAATTCTTTCACTATTAATTACAATTTGACAATATTACATACGTACATAAAATTATTTAACTTTTTCATCCAAAGTTGAATAGAACATTGAAAAAACCACTACTGCAAATTGCATCAAAGAGTTTGTTATATGATAAAGGTTTTGATCTTAAACTAATTACTTAGTATTAAAATCTCGTATATGACTTTATATACGTACATACTTTATATACACATATACATAGTTATATATACATATACACTCGTTAATAAAAAGAAAAATAGATAAATGAAGCAAATTTAACAAAAAATATCAAAGAGTGGAAAGAAAAGAGAAAAAAAGGAAATGGGAATTTTTCTTTTAAAAAAAGGAGACCTGTTGGGTTTCTAAATTTCTCCTTTTTAGAAATCTGCCAGTTGGCAATATTTTGTAGGCATTTAGCCCCTTTAGAAGCCAAACTGTAGGTGATTACTTGTATATACTATATAACTTTTTTAGACATTTCTATAAGTGAAGTTCTGTAGTTTCTGAGTAGATTTTTAATTATTTTGCCATAAAAGTTTAAACATTTTTTTTTCTGAGAACTCTTGTTATTTTTATTTGGTTACCTGTACAAGATTTTATCTAATAGCTGTTTCTTGGATTCAAGGTGATTTCTAATCATAGCAAAATGATATAAAGTGCAAGAAAAAAAGACATTAAAATGCAAAGGAAACTCAGCTAATCAAAATAGCACTATCATTATTATCATCCAACTGCCCAGAGGAATAATGAGGTCTTAAGAGATTTTCTAAAGAATAGATGATTGGGGTAATGTGTACTCAAGAGGTGAGGTGCTACAAGGTGTGAAAACAGCTTCTGAGAAGGGGCATCATGGGGCATTTTTGTAGAGTGGAGATCATCAGCATCTCTTCTCTAAAAGAATATATGGAATGGGTTGGACTTTGCTGGAGGAATTCCTATAAATGGAATCTGTACTATGTAAAGGTTTATAGGTAATAACCATGATTCTGAATTGGACCTAGAATTAAACTACTAATCAGTGCAGTGCAGCAATGTAACTGTGTTAATATACATCAGGGGTCTTCAAACTTGGCCCTTTTATGACTTGTGGACTTCAACTCCCAGAATTCCTCAGCCAGTGTGCCTGGCTGAGGAATTCTGGGAGTTGAAGTCCACAAGTCATAAAAGGGCCAAGTTTGAAGACCCCTGATATACATGATTCATCTATGTAACATTGATATCAACTTTGCTAAATCTTAACCTTTGATCCAATCAAAACCTTCAAATTGTTTTAAAAGGCAGCCCCATGTAATAATGTATTGCAAGATGATCAGGCATGTGCCACTGTTATGAAGGCCTCTCAGACTAAAGAGGCCTGGAACTGGAATATCAGTTGAAGCTGGAGTCACACTCCCCCCTTGCTATGATCTCCTTTTACTGTTCTAGTGGGAATCATGAGTTCAAGAGGACCCCTCCCCCAAGTCATGAACCCAATCCTTTTATGGAAGGGTGAGTCTATCTAGAGCCAAAATTAGATACAGAAAAGTCATGGCTCAAGCCTATAGAGTTCATGTCACAGAGGGCTCTGTCTATATCTATAGACTCTTCCTGAAGGAACTCAAAAGAATCCCAGATGATCTCACAAGACATTGTCTGAGTTAATCTTACTAGACTTTGCCCAACTGGTATCCATCTCTGAGTGAACGTGAGAAATTCTATTACGTCACAGTGTTCCTGCAGTGGATCTTCGTCTTCATTCTTCCCCCAAAGGCAGAGTGTCATCTTACACAGAGCCTCTAAATGCACATCTGAACATGCAGGAAACAGAGAGAAGTGCACATGTTTCTCTCCTCTTACCACCATGAAACACTGCCAAATATAACAGGCAACCATATTCATTCACTTCGTTTTTCTTCATTATTGCTCCAAGCATCTCTTCTTTGACTTCATGTCCTGCAGCTTCTGAATAACTAAAGAACCTGCTGGATTCTGCACAGGGCAGTTAAGTGAAGCAATATAAAATTAATAAAAGGACATAGGCACTTAAAAATAATTTTCTCTAGGGATTCCTTTAGTTTTCCATGGCAGATTATGTGTTTCTTTCCCCACTTGCCTGTCCAAAAATAATATTTACATTGGTAAGAAGATCTTAGAAGGGAAGAAAGAAGGAAAGCGCATGATGTCAATTTCTAGTGTTGATCATGAGATCCTTGTTCTATGAACCTTCTTCTGCTGTCTGATACTGTGATGCTTGATATCCGGAATCCACTCTTCCGGATAAGATGCACCTGGAAGTTTAGAGATGGTTGCAGCTGCAAACTAGAAAAATATTGAAAGAGAGGAAAGAAATCTAAAACAGTAAAGCAGAATTAACTAAGCAGCTTTAGAACAGTTGGCCATGAAGGTATGACCTGAAATACAAGTACCTTTTAGGTTTTTGTCTTAGAAAGCTTTGAACTTTTGGAAATGTGTTGGGTTGGTGGATTATGCATTACTTGGAGCCAGCTTCATCAAGTTTGCTATCCTGAAGAGTGGAGTAATTCTGAATTTTTGTCTTGGCAGGAGAATGTGTCGCTCGCTGATGTTCTGTCGCTGCAAGATAGCTGTCTTACTGAGCAAGCTATCTGGGCTATTTGCCTGGAGTGTACTCTGTCTTTGAAGAACATTGTCCAGTCTACAATCTTCCAGACACTTTGCATTACCCCTGACACTTTGGCTTTTAACACCAATGGCAATGTATGCTTCATGGAACAGATTAGTGGTAAGTATGTAGGCTGGTAGGCAATTTGTTGAAAAGTAAAAAAAATTCCCACTGAGAGAATGTAGTAAAACATTATATTCTCTCTGTCAGATTTCTACATGGATTTTAATTAGAGTGTGAACCATAATTTCTTAAATGCAACAATGAATGTCAGCTCACGTCAAGCTAAATTAGGTTATATCTACTAAATGTATGTTCATTTAGGTGTTATGGTATTGAACAAAGAGTACTACATTAAATTTAATGTGGTTCTAAATTTATTTCTTTGATCTTGACTGTATTTTTCAGAGGATTTTATGCAATAAATGCTACCATGCTTTTGTATGAATGTTTTTAAACGTAAATAGAATCTGAGAGCCAAGAGAGGAAATATAGATAGAATATATAATGAACACTAAATATATAATCTAACTGGAGAAAAGCTGACGTTAACTAGCTCTAGTGGTAACATACATTATTTAATATTTAAAAAGCTCAAGCTAGCAAAAATAACTTCCCCCCTTCCTTTAGTGAACAGATTTTATGTGTGTTCTGTGTATTTATTTTATTTATTCATTTAAAACTTTTATATAGCTGCCCCCTCTTAAAACAACTCTGGGTGGCTTGCAACTAACAAAGCACTATAAAAATAATATAAAATAATACAAACTGTATAAAAACCAACAGCAATAAAACTAAAAACAGAAAAGGCTGGTGCAACAGCCTCTGATGCACCCACATTCTCCTCCTATCCTGAGCTGGCCAGGTTTAAGTTCCAGATATTGTGATCTCTGGAAGGATAGAAGGGTAGAGACCTGTTAATCTCAGGGAAGAGGGTGTTCCATAGGACAGGGACTGCATAAAAAAGGTAAGCTTGAAAGTTTCCACTAGATGGCAAAATTTAAAGGAAGGGACCTGGAGGTTTGTTTTTTTTACTTTTTTCTTGTTTTTTTTAGTGCATGGCGATATTATATTAGCCAGAAAATGACAATGCTAATGCAGAGTAGTAGTTTGGCTGCCTAACATTGCTAGCCCTATTTGATTCACACTGGCCGGTGTCCCAAGATGCACCACGGAGTGAGCTAGCTCTGTACCAGAAAGAAAGGTGAGCAGCTTTTCTGCTGCGTGATCTGGAGCCCTCTCCCTCCACCAAAGTCCCCTCGCAAATGGGTGTCACAACTGGAAAGGTCCAGCACCAGCAGGATTCTAACCATCTCAAAGAAGTGCCAGCTTGGTCTCCCCACCGAAGTGTACCTATTTACTTGTATATAACATGCTTTCAAACTGCTACCTGGGCATAAGCTGAGGTGAATGATGGGAGCTAGTACTTGAACCGCTGGACCAAAGACCATCTCTGACGTCATTAAGCCACTGAGCCACTGTGCCTCCTAAGAGACCTGTACTGTGGCCCCTCTCTCCATTCTGGTGGGATGGATAGATATTCTCTGGGAGAAGCTGTTCTGCAGATAATCTGGTCCCATACCCTGTAGAGCTTTAAAGGTAATAATCAGGACCTTGAATTGCACCTGGAAGAAAACTGGGAGCTAGTGCAGCTCATGCAACAGAGGCAATATTTGTGCATTTATTACCAATTGGCTAAGATACCATGGCTATGCGACAAAATGTATTGTGGGAAATTAGAAATAAGCAAAAGTATAGTACACTGATGGAGGACTCACCATGTTTGAAGCTATCCAACATTTCAACTTCTTGATACGGCCAGAGACAAAGAAGTGATACTAAATACATACATACATATATACATATACATATGCATATGCTAAAAAAAATTCGATTGCTAACAAATAATTAAAGGGATATGCGTATGCATACACATACACACACACACACATATCCTTTTCCCCTCCTGAAACTTACCCACCCATATATTATGTGTGATTTGTGACATTTCTGAAACCTTGATTAATTCTGGTAGGTTGCATTGCAAAATAATAAGCCAAAGAATGAATTGGAAGGTATGTTTGATGTTTCTGGTGCTTTGGGAGATTTATAAGTGAAGTGGCTTGGTATGTAACAGTGAATGGCAGTGTGGATGATATCCATGGGTAGGGACCAATGTTCTTATAGCTTTGCCTGCTGACATATGGCTCTCTAGAAGCCAAGCTTCAAGCTTCTGTAAGCACCAAGTTCTGTGGCTCTGGAGGAATCCACCTTTGTTCCAATCTCACTTTCCTTACTAAAGGAATATTGTGAAGAGAACAAAACCAGCCATGAGTATCTTCAGGAGCTTGCTTCTTCTGTCACACCTGAAAAGGGGGTGAGACTTGTATCACAATGCCTGGTGCTAATTTCCTCATTCTGTATCCCCCTTTGTCCCACCACAGGTGCTATTTTTAACACAAAAGGGAACCCTTACCTGAATCTGCTTTCCTAGGGTCTTATTTTTTATGGTGGGAAGAATCAGATTGCAATAAAGTCTTAAGAAGTAAAGTTTCAGGATACTTGGGAAGTTTTTGAAACCTCAGCCTTCTTTATAACCAACTTCACTCCATCCTTATTCTTGGTTCTTTTCAGTGAAAGTGTGAATAAATCACAATGTTAAAAGATCCACATAATTATGGGAAGATTAGTGGGTCGGTGTGGTTTGTAAATTTGTAAAATTCTGCAAATTTTATTATAAAAAAGAAATTTTTATATCCAGTTATCTGTGCTTAAAAGGAAATGTTCTCTTTTTATTGGAAAAACAGAATTCTGACAGATCAGACCTCTGAAAACTACAAGGAGCCATCTGGTACAAATCTAGAAAATATTTCCTTTTTTGTTTTGAACTATAAAGAGATATTCCCAAGAGATGTCCTTATTTAAGAGACTGGAAACAGTAGGGGAAAAAATACCGAAGATAGATTTGGAAGTTTGCTAATCTTAAATTGGTTGAGAGGTTTTGTAGTATTGAGGTGTTTATTATTTAGCAGAATATTTCAGAAAGAACACTATATCACAGTGGAATGTTGAAGGGATATGACCTTAGCTCCAGAAAAATAGGATCAAGGACCATGCTCTGATGAGATATTGAAGTAAACAGATCAAGGGGTAAAACTGAGGAGAAATAGCCCCACATGAAGGTTGTCGATGGGTACCCCATATTTCATGTTTAGTTGAGTAGACATAGAAATACCAAGAAGCAAATAATATAGGCCAAGGGTCCCGAACTCTTGGTCCACAGCCTGATAACAGGCCGTGGCCTGTTGGGAACCGGGCCATGCAAACAGCAAGCGAGCAGAAAAGTGCGCAAAACTCCATTTGTGCAAGCAGCCGGCATGTGTGCCCTCCATTAGTGCAAATGGAGTTGTGTGCATGCATCTACCACTTGTGTGGAACCAGCTCCACTCCCCGCTGCCACCGACCAGTCCACAGAGTCGGAAAGGTTGGGGACTGCTGATTATAGGCAATTGGCAAGCAAGACCTCCCAGAAAATATTGAAAAGAGCAACAAGGGAAAAAAATAGAGACATTCTTAAGGTTCTGATAGAACAGGGGTTCCCAACTGGGGGTGCTTGCACCTCCTGGGGGTGCGAGATGATATTCCAGGGGGTGCAAAAACTTGGGTTTTCAAAATTATAGTGTATATGCATAATTCCTTGCCGTTATTTCGAACTTTTGTAAGGGGTGCGAGAATATATCAGAAGCATTCTAGGGGTGCGGGGTATAGAAAAGGTTGGGAGTCGCTGTGATAGAAGAAGGCTCTTGTAACTTCCCTAGGTTCCAGAGAAAACTTGAAATTAAAACAAAGTGGAAAACTGCAGGTATGATATATTATTTTCCCCTTAATTATTTCTATCATATTTTTCATGTTAACTTTTAAATTCCTATTTTAGCAATGCAATTGTATTACTTCCGGTAGATTACAATGCAATATATAGTGGTATCTCTCTAAATACCTCCTCTAACTTTATTGGGAAGCCATTTATGGCTAGAGTAATGATATGGCTAGAGTAACTACTCTATGGCTCTATACTACTGACAAGATATGTCTGTCATTGGGCCTTAGTTTAAACCAGGGCTGTCCTACTTCAGCAATGTTAAAACTTGTGGACTTCAACTGACAGAATTGAGGAATTCTGGGAATTGGAGAATTCGGGAGTTGAAGTTCACAGGTCTTAAAGTTGCCAAGGTTGGATACCCCTGACTTAAACTATAATGAACTTACTCACATCCTCATTGCTTTTTCTCCAACTCCATTGCTTTGCATATTTGCAAAGCCAGTTTGACTTCCATTGCAGGTTAGTTACATTGTAAAATGTTGGGTGAAGTCTTAAATGATGTTGAATTTAACAGTGTATAGATCTTATAATCCCTCCTGTCCCATTACAACAGTCTGTTTCTATGAACTATAGTTAAGATCAGCCATAATTTGTACTTCAAATAACATAGTAAATTGTGATTAATAATCAAATGTAGATTTCACAATTGTTTTCAAATTTTTTTGCAGTAGTGATAGGAATATACAGCCAGTATAGGAGAACAGGCTAATCCATTGTCATAGTCCTGATTACCTAAAAATAGTTGTCCTATATATTACTAATCATCAGTGCAATTAGGCTTTTTTTTTGCCTTAGTATGATATACAACCCAGATTGGCTTGCTCAATAAGCTAAGAGATGCTGACTTAATGTTATGTTTGAGTTTAGCAGTTTATATTTGTTGGTTTCCTGGTGATTCTTGGCATTTTTGAAAATAATGTTTACTATTTTGAAGATTTGTAATTGACTGTGGGTACATATTTTGATATCTTTTGAACAGCCACTTTACCCTATGTTTTAAGACACAAATAATTGAAAATAAATCAAGTTTACCCTGATAAGGATTGAGTGATTGATTGTGTGTCATTAAGTCAGTGTCAACTCTTGGCAACCGCATAGATAGAATCTGTCTGCCCCTGATCTTTTTCATCTTCCAGGAGCACATCCATTGCTGCTATAATCAAGTCCATTCATCTTTTTGTTAGTTGTCCGCTTTTTCTCCTTCCTTCCAATTTTCCCAGCATTATGGACTTCTCCAGAGAACTAATGGCAGAAGTCTTCACATAAGGTATCTGAATAGGATAATTTGAGCCTGCTCATTTGGATTGATTTGTTTGATGATCCATTTGTTTGTTTTCTTGGCTATCCATGGTGTTCTTAGGAGTCTTTCCCCAAACTAGCATTCAAAATTCTCTCTCTTTCTGTTCTATTACTTCAGCCCACCTTTTGCTTCTATATGTAACGGAGAAACCATTTCCTGCATGATTCCTGTAGACACATCCCACCATCTGAATACCTATCCCAAAACTTTCATTGTTGTCCTGTTAAGTACTGGTTTGTGGGATATTTCTTTTTTTCAAAATATAAATTTTTATTATTTTTATCATAAAAAAAAACCACATCACAAGTACATCACAATGCAAAAAACCCCATCCCCCACCCCCCACCCCCCAGACTTCCCAAACCTTATCCCAGGATACTATTCAACTAAAAGTAAACTATTATTAATATCCCTAACTCCACAAAATATTATTCTACATAAGTAGGTGAAGTATATAAAAAAAGAAACAAATTATCTAAAAGCCTAAATTATATTCCACCATTCTGTGCTTATTTTGAATATAAACAATCCATCTTCTCCATATTGATAAAAATTGTTCATTTGAGTGATTCTTCAAATAAGCCGAAATTTTTGCCATTTCAGCAAGATGCGAAACCTTCAATCTCCAGTCCTCCATTGTAGGTAAAACTTTACTCTTCCAATTTTGAGCTATCAACAAACGGGCAGCAGTTAAACAGTACAACA